>NC_069500.1:1447562457-1447862457 GCF_027579735.1 Bombina bombina | reverse complement strand
GGGGGATGAGGGTGTGGACTTAGGGGTCACTGGTTGGGGATGAGGGTGGGAAATGAGGAGGGTCACTGTTTTGGGATGAAGGTGGGAAATGAGGGGGTCACTGGTTTGGGATGAGGGTTGACTCAGGGGACACTGGTTGGGGGATGAGGGTGAGAATGAGGGGGCCACTGGGTTTTGGGATGACGGTGGGAATGATAGGATCACTGGTTGGGGGATGAGGGTGGGAATGATGGATCACTGTATGGGGGGATGAGGGGTGGGAATTAGGGGGTCACTAGTTGGGGGATGACGGTGGGAATTAGGGGGTCACTGGTTGGGGGATGACGGTGGGAATGAGGTGGTCACTGGTTGGGGGTATGAGGGTGGGACTGAGGGGTCACTGGTTGGGGATGAGGGTGGGACTGAGGAGGGGCACAGTTTGGGAATTAGGGTGGGACTGAGAGGTTCATTGGTTGGGGTTGAGGGTGGGGACTGATGTGGTCACTGATTGGGGGATGAGGGTGGGACTGAGGGGGTCACTGGTTGTGGGATGAGGATGAGACTAAGGGGGGTAACTGGTTGTGAATGAGGCTGGGACTGAGGGGGTCACTGGGGGTTGGGGATGAGGGTGGGATTGATGGGGTCACTGGTTGGGGGGATAAAGGTACGACTGAGGGGGTCACTGGTTGGGGTATTAGATATGTCTGAAGGGTCACTTGTTGGGGGATGAGGGTGGGACAGAGGGGGGTCACTGATTAGTGGATGATGGTGGGACTGAGGGGTCACTGGTTGGGGGATGAGGGTGGGACTGAGGGGTCACTGGTTGGCGAATGAGGGTGGGACTGAGGAGGTCACTAGTTGGGGTATTAGGATGAGTCTGAGGGGGTTACTGGTTGGGGAATGAGGGTGTGACCAAGGGGGCCACTGGTTAGGGGATGAGGGTGGGACTGAGGGGTCACTGGTTTGGAGATAAGGGTGGGACTGAGGCGGTCACTGGTTGGGGAATGATGGTGTGACCAAGGGGGTCACTGGTTGGGGGATAAGGGGGGACTGAGGCGGTCACTGGTTGGGGGATGAGGGTTTGACTGAGGTTCACTGGTTGGGAGATGAGGGTGGGACTGAGGGGGTCACTGTTTAAGGGATGAGGGTGGGAACTGAGGGGGTCCCTGGATGGGGTATTAGGCTGGGTCTGAGGGTTTCACTGGTTGGGGGATGAGAGGTAGGACTGAGGGGGTCACTGTTATGGGATAAGGGTGGGACTTAGCGGTCACATGGTTGGGAAATGAGGGTGGAAGTGAGTCACTGGTTGGGTATGAGGCTTGGGATTAAGGGAGTCACTGGTTGGCGATTAGGGTGGGATTGAAGGGGTCACTGGTTGGAGATGAGTGGGATTATGGGGTCACTGGTTAGGGATGAGATTGGATTTGAGGGGGGTCACTGGTTAGGGAATTGAGGTGGGACTGAGGGGGTCACTAATTGGGAGGATGAGGGTGGGCCTGAGGGGTCACAGGTTGGGAGATGAGGGTGGGACTGAGGGCTTACTGGTTGGGGATAGGGTGGGACTGAGGGGGTCACTGGTTGGAATTAGGGTGGGATTGAAGGGGTCCATTGGTTGGGAGATGGGTGGGATTAAGGGGGTACACTTGCTCGGGGATGAGGGGGGTCAGTGGTTGGGGAATGTGGATGGGATTGAGGGGGTCACTGGTTGGGGGATGAGAGTAGGACCAAGGGGGTCACTGGTTAGGGGATAAGGTGGGATTTAGGGATCAATGGTTGGGAAATGAGGTGGAAGTGAGAGAGTCACTGGTTGGGTATGAGGCTGGGATTAAGGGTGTCGGCTGGTTGGTGATTAGGGTGGGATTGAAGGGGGTCACTGGTTGGGAGATGGGGTAGGATTAAGGGGGTCACTGGTTAGGGATGAGGATTGAATTGAGGGGGTCACTGGTTAGGGGATGAGGGTGGGCTGAGGGGGTCACTAATTGGGAGATGAGGGTGGGACTGAGTGGGTCACAGGTTGGGGGATGAGGGTGGGACTGAGGGGGTCACTGGTTGGGATTAGGGTGTTACTGAGGGGGTCACTGGTTGGGGATAGGGTGGGACTGAGGGGTCACTTGCTCGGGGATGAGGGGGGTCAGTGGTTGGGGATGTGGATGGGATTGAGGGGGTCACTGGTTGGGGATGAGGGTGGCATTGAGGGGGTTACTGGTTGGGATAAAGGTGGGACTGAGGGGGGTCACAGGTTGGAAGATGAGTGTGGGACTAAGGGGGTCACTGGTTGGGGATGAAGGGGTCACTTTTTGGGAAATGAGGGTGGGACTGAGGGGGTCATTGTTTGAGGGATGAGGGTGGGACTAGGGGGTCACTGGTTGGGGGATGAGGGTGAGACTGAGGTGGTCACTGGTTGGGACTATGGTGGGACTGAGGGGGGCACTGCTTGGGGGATGAGGGTGGGATTGAGGGGGGTCACTGGTTGGGGATGAGGATGGGACTGAGGGGGTCACTGGTTGGGGATAAGGATGGGACTGAGGGGGTAACTGGTTGTGGATGAGGATGGGATTGAGGGGGTCACTGGTTAGGGGATGAGGGTGGGACTGAGGGGGTCACTGGGGTTGGGATGAGGGTGGGATTGAGGGGGTCACTGGGTTGGGGGATAAGGGTGGGACTGAGGGGGTCACTGGTTGTGGGGATGAGGGTGGGACTGAGGGGGTCACTGGGGTTGGGGATGAGGGTGGGACTGAGGGGGGCACTGATTGAGGATGAGGGTGGGACTGAGTGAGTCACTGGTTGGGGATGAGGATGAGACTGAGGGGTCACTGGGTTGGGGATAAGGGTGTTACTGAGGGGGTAACTGGTTGTGGAAGAGGATGGGATTGAGGGGGGTCACTGGTTAGGGGATGAGGGTGGGACTGAGGGGGTCCACTGGGGTTGGGGATGAGGGTGGGATTGAGGGGGTCACTGGTTGGGGGATAAGGGTGGGACTGAGGGGGTCACTGGTAAGGGGATGAGGGTGGGACTGAGGGGGTCACTGGGGGTTGGGATGAGGGTGGGATTGAGGGGGTCACTGGTTGGGGGGATGAGGGTGGGACTGAGGGGGTCACTGGTTGGGGTATTAGAATGTGTGAGGGTGGGACTGAGGGGTTACTGGTTGGGGATAAGGGTGGGACTGAGGGGGTCACTGGTTGGGAATTAGGGTGGGATTGAAGGGGTCATTGGTTGGGAGATGGGTGGGATTAAGGGGGTCACTTGCTCGGGGATGAGGGGGTCAGTGGTTGGGGATGTGGATGGGATTGAGGGGGTCACTGGTTGGGGGATGAGAGTAGGGACCAAGGGGGGTCACTGGTTAGGGGATAAGGGTGGGATTTAGGGATCAATGGTTGGGAAATGAGGGTGGAAGTGAGAGAGTCACTGGTTGGGTATGAGGCTGGGATTAAGGGTGTCACTGGTTGGGGATTAGGGTGGGATTGAAGGGGTCACTGGTTGGGAGATGGGTAGGATTAAGGGGGTCACTGGTTAGGGATGAGTATTGAATTGAGGGGGTCCACTGGTTAGGGGATGAGGGTGGGACTGAGGGGTCACTAATTGGGAGATGAGGGTGGGGAACTGAGTGGGTCACTGGTTGGGAGATGAGGGTGGGACTGAGGGGGTCACTGGTTGGGGATTAGGGTGTTACTGAGGGGGTCACTGGTTGGGGATAGGGTGGGACTGAGGGGGTCACTTGCTCGGGGATGAGGGGGGTCAGTGGTTGGGGATGTGGATGGGATTGAGGGGGGTCCATGGTTGGGGATGAGGGTGGCATTGAGGGGGTTACTGGTTGGGAATAAAGGTGGGACTAAGGGGGGTCCACTGGTTGGGATGAAGGGGTCACTTTTTGGGAAATGAGGGTGGGACTGAGGGGGGTCATTGGTTGAGGGATGAGGGTGGGACTAGGGGGGTCACTGGTTGGGGGATGAGGGTGAGGACTGAGGTGGTCACTGGTTGGGGACTATGGTGGGACTGAGGGGGGGCACTGCTTGGGGGATGAGGGTGGGATTGAGGGAGTCACTGGTTGGGGATGAGGATGGGACTGAGGGGGTCACTGGTTGGCGATAAGGATGGGACTGAGGGGGGTAACTGGTTGTGGATGAGGATGGGATTGAGGGGGTCACTGGTTAGGGGATGAGGGTGGGACTGAGGGGGTCACTGGGGTTGGGGATGAGGGTGGGATTGAGGGGGTCACTGGTTGGGGGATAAGGGTGGGACTGAGGGGGTCACTGGTTGGGGGATAAGGGTGGGACTGAGGGGGTCACTGGGGTTGGGGATGAGGGTGGGACTGAGGGGGGCACTGCTTGGGGGATGAGGGTGGGATTGAGTGAGTCACTGGTTGGGGATGAGGATGAGACTGAGGGGTCACTGGTTGGGGATAAGGATGGGACTGAGGGGGGTAACTGGTTGTGGAAGAGGATGGGATTGAGGGGGTCACTGGTTAGGGGATGAGGGTGGGACTGAGGGGGTCACTGGTTGGGGGATGAGGGTGGGACTGAGGGGGTCACTGGTTGGGGGGATGAGGGTGGGACTGAGGGGGTCACTGGGGTTGGGATGAGGGTGGATTGAGGGGGTCACTGGTTGGGGGATAAGGGGTGGGACTGAGGGGGGTCACTGGTTGGGGTATTAGAATGTGTCTGAGGGGATCACTGGTTGGGGCATGAGGGTGGGACCGAGGAGCTCACTGGTTAGTGGATGATGGTGAGACTGAGGGGGTCACTGGTTGGGGGATGAGGGTGGGACTGAGGGGGTCACTAGTTGGGGTATTAGGGTGGGACTGAGGGGGGTCACTGGTTGGGGAATGAGGGTGTGACCAAGGGGGTCACTGGTTAGGGGATGAGGGTGGGACTGAGGGGTCACTGGTTTGGAGATAAGGGTGGGACTGAGGCGGGCACTGGTTGGTGGATGACGGTGGGGCTGAGGGGTCACTGGTTGGGAGATGAGGGGGGGACTGAGGGGGTTACTGGTTGGGGGATGAGAGTAGGATTGAGTGGGTCACTGGTTAGGGGATAAGGGTGGGACTTTGGGGTCACTGGTTGGGAAATGAGGGTGGAACTAAGAGAGTCACTGGTTGGGTATGATGCTGGGGATTAAGGGTGTCACTGGTTGGGGATTAGGGTGGGATTGAGGGGGTCACTTGTTGGGTTATGGGTGGGATTAAGGGGGTCACTGGTTAGGGATGAGGATTGGATTGAGGGGGTCACTGGTTAGGGGATGAGGGTGGCACTGAGTGGGTCACTAGTTGGGAGATGAGGGTGGGACTGAGTGGGTCACAGGTTGGGAGATGAGGGTGGGTCACAGATTGGAAGATGAGGGTGGGACTGAGAGCGTCACTGGTTGGGGATGAGGGTGGGACTGAGGGGGTCACTGGTTGGAGATGATGGTGGGACTGAGGGGGTCACTTGCTGGGGGATGAGGGTGGGACTGAGGGGATTACTGATTTGGGGATGAGGGTGGGACTAAGGTGGTCACTGGTTGGGGGATGAGGGTGGGACTGAGGGGATCACTGGTTGGGGGGGGGGGTGGGACTGAGGGGATCACTGGTTGGGGGATGAGGGTGGGACTGAGGGGATCACTGGTTGGGGGATGAGGGTGGGACTGAGGGGATCACTGGTTGGTGGGATGAGGGTGGGACTAAGGGGGTCACTGGTTGGGGGATGAGGGTGGGACTGAGGGGGTCACTGGTTGGGGGATGAGGGTGGGACTGTGGGGATCACTGGTTGGTGGATGAGGGTGGAATTAAGGGGGTCACTGGTTGGGGCATGAGGGTGGGACTGAGGGGGTTACTGGTTGAGGGATGAGGATGGGACTGAGAGGGTCACTGGTTGGGGATAAGGTTGGGACTAAGGGTGTCACTAGTTGGGGGATGAGGGTGGGACTGAGGGGATCACTGGTTGGTGATGAGGGTTGGACTGAGGGGTCACTAGTTGGGGAATGAGGGGAGATGAGGGAAGGATTGAGAATTCACTGGTTTGGGGATGATGGTGGGAATTAGGGGGTCACTGGTTGGGGGATGAGGGTGGGACTGAGGGGGCCACTGGTTGGGGGATGAGGGTGGGACCTGAGGGGGTCACTGGTTGGGGGATGATGGTGGGATAGATAGGTCACTGGTTTGGGGATGAGAAGGTCACTACTTGGGGGATGAGGGTGGGAATGAGGGGGTCACTGGTGGGGGATGAAGGTGGGACTGTGGGGGTAACTGGTTGGGGGATGAGGGTGGGACTGAGGGGGTCACTAATTCGTGGATAAGGGTGGGACTTAGAATGTCAACATTTGGGGGATGAGGGTGGTACTGAGAAAGTCACTGGTTGGGGGTGAGGGTGGGACTGAGGTGGTCACTGGTTGGGGGATGAGGGTGGGATCGATAGGTCACTGGTTTGGGGATGAGATGGTCACTAGTTGGGGGATAAAGGTGGGACTGAGGGGGTCACTGGTTGGGGATGAAGGTGGGACTGAGGGGGTCACTGATTGGGGGATGAGGGTGGGACTGAGGGGGTCACTGGTTGGGGGATGAGGGTGGGACTGAGGGGGTCACTGGTTGGGGATGAGGCTGGGACTGAGGAGGTCACTGGTTGGGGGATGAGGGGGTCACTGGTTGAGGATGAGGGTGTGACTAAGGGGGTCACTGGTTGGGAGATGAGGATGGTACTGAGGGAGTCACTGGTTGGGGATGAGGGTGGGATTGAGGGGGTCACTGGTTGGGAATGAGGATGGGAATTAGGGGGGTCACTAGTTGAGAGATGAGGGTGGGACTGAGGTGGTCACAGTTTGGGAGATGAGGGTGGGACTGAGGGTGTCACTGGTTGGGGATGAGGGTGGGACTGAGGGGGGTCACTGGTTGGGGATGATGGTGGGACTGAGGGGATTACTGGTTGGGGGATGAGGGTGGGACTGAGGGGGTCACTGGTTGGGCAGATGAGGGTGGGACTGAGGGGGGTCACTGGTTGGGGGATGAGGGTGAGTCTGAGGGGGTCACTGGTTGAGGGATGAGGATGGGCTGAGAGGGTCACTGGTTGGGGATAAGGTTGGTACTAAGGGGGTCACTAGTTGGGGATAAGGGTGGGACTGAGGTGTCACTGGTTGGGAGATGAGGGTAGGACTGAGGGGGTCACTAGTTGGGGAATGAGGATGGGACTGAGGGGTTCACTGTTTGGGAGATGAGGGTGGGACTGAGGGGGGTCACAGTTTGGGGGATGAGGGTGGGACTGAAGTGGCCACTGGTTGGGGTTGAGGGTGGGACTGATGTGGTCACTGATTGGGGGATGAGGTGGAGACTGAGGGGGTCACTGGTTGGGGGATGAGGGTGGGACTAAGGGGGTCACTGGTTGGGGGATGAGGGTGGGACTGAGGGGGTCACTGGTTGGGGGATGAGGATGGGACTGAGGGTGTCACAGTTTGGGGGATGAGGGTTGGGACTGAGGGTGTCACAGTTTGGGGGTTGAGGGTGGGACTGAGTGGGTCAATGGTTGGTGATGAGGGTGGGACTGAATTGGCCACTGGTTGGGGGATGATGGTGGGATAGATAGGTCACTGGTTTGGGGATGAGAAGGTCACTACTTGGGGGATGAGGGTGAGACTGAGGGGGTCACTGGTGGGGGATGAAGGTGGGACTGAGGGGGTCACTAATTGGTGGATAAGGGGAGGACTGAGAGTGTCACCATTTGGGGGATGAGGGTGGGACTGAGGAGGTCACTGGTTGGGGGTGAGGGTGGGACTGAGGTGGTCACTGGTTGGGGGATGAGGGTGGGATCGATAGGTCACTGGTTTGGGGATGAGAAGGTCTCTAGTTGGGGGATTAAGGTGGGACTGAGGGGCGTCACTGGTGGGGGAAGAAGGTGGGACTGAAGTGGTCACTGATTGGGGATGAGGGTGGGACCGAGGGGGTCACTGGTTTGGGGATGAGAAGGTCTCTAGTTGGGGGATAAAGGTGGGACTGAGGGCATCACTAGTTGGGGATGAAGGTGGGACTGAGGGGGTCACTGATTGGGGATGAGGGTGGGACTGAGGGGGTCACTGATTGGGGATGAGGGTGGGACTGAGGGGGTCACTGGTTGGGGGATAAGGGTGGGACTGAGGGGGTCACTGGTTGGGGGATGAGGGTGGGACTGAGGGGGTCACTGGTTGGGGGATGAGGGTGGGACTGAGGGTGTCCACTGGTTGGGGATGAAGGTGGGACTGAGGGGGTCACTGATTGGGGATGAGGGTGGGACTGAGGGGGTCACTGGTTGGGGGATGAGGGTGGGACTGAGGGGGTCACTGGTTGGGGGGATAAGGGTGGGACTGAGGGGGTCACTGGTTGGGGGATGAGGGTGGGACTGAGGGGGTCACTGGTTGGGGATGAGGGTGGGACTGAGGGGGGTCACTGGTTGGGGATGAGGGTGGGACTGAGGGGGGTCACTGGTTGGGGATGAGGGTGGGACTGAGGGGGTCACTGGTTGGGAGATGATGGTGGAACTGAGAGGGGTCATTGGTTGGGGGATGAGGGTGGATCTAGGGGGTCGCTGGTTGAGGGATGAGGGTGGGAATGAGGGTGTCACAGTTTGGGGAGTAGGGTGGGACTGAGGGGGTCACTGGTTGGGGTTGAGGGTGGGACTGATGTGGTCACTGATTGGGGGATGAGGGTGGGACTGAGGGTGTCACAGTTTGGGGATTAGGGTGGGACTGAGGGGGTCACTGGTTGGGGTTGAGGGTGGGACTGATGTGGTCACTGATTGGGGGATGAGGTGGGACTGAGGGGGTCACTGATTGGGGGATGAGGGTGGGACTAAGGGGGTCACTGGTTGGGGGATGAGGGTGGGACTGAGGGGGTCACTGGTTGGGGGATGAGGATGGGACTGAGGGTGTCACAGTTTGGGGGATGAGGGTTGGGACTGAGGGTGTCACAGTTTGGGGGTTGAGGGTGGGACTGAGAGGGTCAATGGTTGGTGATGAGGGGTGGGACTGAATTGGCCACTGGTTGGGGGATGATGGTGGGATAGATAGGTTACTGGTTTGGGGATGAGAAGGTCACTACTTGGGGGATGAGGGTGAGACTGAGGGGGTCACTGGTGGGGGATGAAGGTGGGACTGAGGGGGTCACTAATTGGTGGATAAGGGGAGGACTGAGAGTGTCACCATTTGGGGGATGAGGGTGGGACTGAGGGGGTCACTGGTTGGGGGTGAGGGTGGGACTGAGGTGGTCACTGGTTGGGGGATGAGGGTGGGATCGATAGGTCACTGGTTTGGGGATGAGAAGGTCTCTAAATGGGGATAAAGGTGGGACTGAGGGCGTCACTGGTGGGGGATGAAGGTGGGATTAAAGGGGTCACTGGTTGGGGGATGAGGGTGGGACTGAGGGGGTCACTGGTTTGGGGATGAGAAGGTCTCTAGTTGGGGGATAAAGGTGGGACTGAGGGCGTCACTGGTGGGGGATGAAGGTGGGACTGAGGGGGTCACTGGTTGGGGATGAGGGTGGGACTGAGGGGGTCACTGGTTGGGGGATGAGGGTGGGACTGAGGGGGGTCACTGGTTGGGGATAAGGGTGGGACTGAGGGGGTCACTGGTTGGGGGATGAGGGTGGGACTGAGGGGGTCACTGGTTGGGGGATGAGGGTGGGACTGAGGGTGTCACTGGTTTGGGGATGAGAAGGTCTCTAGTTGTGGGATAAAGGGTGGGACTGAGGGCGTCACTGGTTGGGGATAAAGGTGGGACTGAGGGGGTCACTGATTGGGGATGAGGGTGGGACTGAGGGGGTCACTGGTTGGGGGATGAGGGTGGGACTGAGGGGGTCACTGGTTGGGGGATAAATGTGGGACTGAGGGGGTCACTGGTTGGGGGATGAGGGTGGGACTGAGGGGGGGAGGCGGTCACTGGTGGGGGAAGAAGGTGGGACTGAGGGGGTCACTGGTTGGGGATGAGGGTGGGACTGAGGGGGTCACTGGTTGGGGGATGAGGGTGGCAATGAGGGCGGTCACTGCTTTTGGGATGACGGTGGGAATGAGGGGGTCACTGGTTGGGGGATGAGGGTGGGACTGAGGGGGTCACTGGTTGGGGGATGAGGGTGGGAATGAGGGGGTCACTGGTTTTGGGATGAGGGTGGGAATGATGGGGTCTCTGGTTGGGGGATGAGGGTGGGAATGAGGGGGTCACTGGTTTTGGGATGAGGGTGGGAATGATGGGGTCTCTGGTTGGGGGGATGAGGGTGGGAATGATGGGGTCTCTGGATGGGGGATGAGGGTGGGAATGATGGGGTCACTGGATGGTGGATGAGGTTGGGAATTAGGGGGTCACTGGTTGGGGGATGACAGTGGGAATTAGAGGGTCACTGGTTGGGGGATGACGGTGGGAATGAGGTGGTCACTGGTTGGGGGACGTTGGGGGACATAGCATATGAGGCTACCTAGGTTTAGCTTTCAATTCTTAGTTGAAAGCTAAACCTAGGTAGCCTCATATGCTAATTTCTAAGGCCGCCACTCATCTAAATACATTTGACAGTTTTTCACAGATAGACGGTGTTAGTTCATGTGTTTCATATTGATAACACTGTGCTCATGCACGTGAAGTTATTTGTACTCAGCAGTTTAATGTCACCTTATAATATAATAATAGAGACTACTTATTTTCAAGGCTAGAAATTAGGACACAGTTAAGGTTTGTATAGCCAAGTGATCACTGTCCTAAACCGCCACCCTCCCGCATCGCAAACACTATTTAAAGATTAACCCCTAATCTGCCGTACGCCCACACCGCCGCAATAATAAACCTATTAACCACTAAACTGCAAGCCCCCCTAAGGGGGGTCACTGGTTGGGGGATGAGGGTGGGACTGAGGGGGACACAGTTTGGGGATAGGGTGGGACTGAGGTGGTCACTGGTTGTGGGTGAGGGGTGGGACTGATGTGGTCACTGATTGGGGGATGAGGGTGGGACAGAGGGGGTCACTGGTTGGGGATGAGGATGAGACTAAGGGGGTAACTGGTTGTGGATGAAGATGGGATTGATGGGGTCACTAGTTAGGGGATGAGGGTGGGACTGAGGGGGTCACTGGGGTTGGGGATGAGGGTGGGATTGAGGGGGTCACTGGTTGGGGGATGAGGGTGGGACTGAGGGGGTCACTGGTTGGGGATGAGGATGGGACTGAGGGGGTCACTGGTTGGGGGATGAGGGTGGAACTGAGGGTGTCACAGTTTGGGGGATGATGGTGGGACTGAGAGGGTCACTGGTTGGGGATTATGGTGGGACTGAGGGGGCCACTGCTTGGGGGATGAGGGTTGGAATTGAGGGAGTTACTGGTTGGGGATGAGGGTGGGACTGAAGGACTAACTGGTTGTTGACGAGGATGGGATTGAGGGGGTCACTGGTTAGGGGATAAGGGTGGGACTGAGGGGGTCACTGGTTGGGGTATTAGGATATGTCTGAGGGGGTCACTGGTTGGGGGATGAGGGTGGGACCAAGGGGGTCACTGGTTAGTTGATGATGGTGGGACTGAGGGGTCACTGGTTGGGGGATGAGGGTGGGACTGAGGGGTCACTGGTTGGGAATGAGGGTGGGACTGAGGAGGTCACTAGTTGGGGTATTAGGGTGAGTCTGAGGGGGTCACTGGTTGGGGAATGAGGGTGTGACCAAGGGGGTCACTGGTTAGGAGATGAGGGTGGGACTGAGGGATCACTGGTTTGGAGATAAGGGTGGGACTGAGGCGGTCACGGGTTGGGGGATGAGGGCGGGACTGAGGGGTCACTGGTTGGGAGATGAGGGTGGGACTGAGGGGGTCACTGGTTGGCGGATGAGGGTGGGACTGAGGGGGTCAATGGATGGGGTATTAGGCTGGGTCTGAGGGGGTCACTGGTTGGGGGATGAGAGTAGTACCAAGGGGGTCACTTTTTAGGGGATCACTGTTTCACAGTCACTGAGTCACTGGTTGGGTATGAGGCTGGGATTAAGGGTGTTACTGGTTGGGGATTAGGGTGGGATTGAAGGGGTCACTGGTTGGGAGATGGGTGGGATTAAGGGGGTCACTGTTTGGGAGATGGGTGGGATTAAGGGGGTCACTGGTTAGGGATGAGGATTGGATTAAGGGGGTCAATGGTTAGGGGATGAGGGTGGGACTGAGGGGGTCACTAATTGGGAGATGAGGGTGGAACTGAGGGGGTCACTGGTGGGGAGATGAGGGTGGGACTGTGGGGGTCACTGGTTGGGGATAAGGGTGAGACTGAGGGGGTCACTGGTTAGGGATGAGGGTGGGACTGAGGGGGTCACTTGCTCGGGATGAGGGGGTCAGTGGTTGGGGATGTGGATGGGATTGAGGGGGTCACTGGTTGGGGGATGAGGGTGGGACTGAGGGTGTCACTAGTTGGGGGATGAGGGTGGGACTGAGGGGGTCACTGGTTGGGGGATGAGGGTGGGACTGAGGGGTCACTGGTTTGGGGGATGAGGGTGGGAATGAGGGGGTCACTGGTTGTGGGATGACGGTGGGAATGAGGGGGTCACTGGTTGGGGAATGAGGGTGGGACTGAGGGGGTCACTGGTTGGGGGATGAGGGTGGGACTGAATTGGCCACTGGTTGGGGGATGAGGGTGGGATCGATAGGTTTCTGGTTTGGGGATGAGAAGGTCACTACTTGGGGGATGAGGGGTGGGACTGAGCGGGTCACAGGTGGGGGGAAGAAGGTGGAACTGAGGGGGTCACTGGTTGGGGATGAGGGTGGGACTGAGGGGGGTCACTGGTTGGGGGATGAGGGTGGGACTGAGGGGGTCACTGGTTGGGGGATGATGGTGGGACTGAGGGGGTCACTGGTTGGGGGATGAGGGGTGGAAATGAGTTGGTCACTGGTTTTGGGATGACGATGGGAATGAGGGGATCACTGGTTGGGGGATGAGGGTGGGATTGAGGGGGTCACTGGTTGGGGGATAAGGGTGGGACTGAGGGGGTCACTGGTTGGGGTATTATGATTTGTCTGAGGGGGTCACTGGTTGGGGCATGAGGGTGGGACCAAGGGGGTCACTGGTTAGTGGATGATGGTGGGACTGAGGGGTCACTGGTTGGGGGATGAGTGTGGGGATGAGGGGTCACTGGTTGGGAATGAGGGTGGGACTGAGGAGGTCACTAGTTGGGGTATTAGGGTGAGTCTGAGGGGGTCACTGGTTTGGGAATGAGGGTGTGACCAAGGGTGTCACTGGTTAGGAGATGAGGGTGGGACTGAGGGGTCACTGGTTTGGAGATAAGGGTGGGACTGAGGCGGTCACTGGTTGGGGGATGAGGGTGGGACTGAGGGGGTCACTGGTTGGGGGATGAGGGTGGGACTGAGGGGGTCACTGGTTGGGGTATTAGGCTGGGTCTGAGGTGGTCACTGGTTGGGGGATGAGAGTAGGACCAAGGGGGTCACTTGTTAGGGGATAAGGGTGGGACTTAGGGGTCACTGGTTGGGAAATGAGGGTGCAAGTGAGAGAGTCACTGGTTGGGTATGAGGCTGGGATTAAGGATGTCACTGGTTGGGGATTAGGGTGGGATTGAAGGGATCACTGGTTGGGAGATGGGTGGGATTAAGGGGGTCACTGGTTAGGGATGAGGATTGGATTGAGGGGGTCACTGGTTAGGGAATGAGGGTGGGATGAGGGGGGTCACTAATTGGGAGATGAGCGTGGGTCTGAGTGGGTCACAGGTTGGGAGATGAGGGTGGGACTGAGGGGGTCACTGGTTGGGGATAAGGGTGGGACTGAGGGGGTCACTGGTTGGGTATGAAGGTGGGACTGAGTGGGTCACTTGATCTGGGATGAGGGGGGCAGTGGTTGGGGATGTGGATGGGATTGAGGGGGTCACTGGTTGGGGATGAGGGTGGGATTGAGGGGGTCACTGGTTGGGAATAAAGGTGGGACTGAGGGGTCACTGGTTGGGAAATGAGGGTGGAAGTGAGAGAGTCACTGGTTGGGTATGAGGTTGGGATTAAGGGTGTCACTGGTTGGGGATTAGGGCGGGATTAAAGGGGTCACTGGTTGGGAGATGAGTGGGATTAAGGGGGTCACTTGCTCAGGGATGAGGGGGTCAGTGGTTGGGGATGTGGATGGGATTGAGGGGGTCACTGGTTAGGGGATGAGAGTAGGACCGATGGGGTCACTGGTTAGGGGATAAGGGTGGGATTTAGGGGTCACTGGTTGGGAAATGAGGGTGGAAGTGAGAGAGTCACTGGTTGGGTATGATGCTGGCATTAGGGTGGGATTGAGGGGGTCACTGGTTAGGGAATGAGGGTGGGACTGAGGGGGTCACTAATTGGGAGATGAGCGTGGGTCTGAGTGGGTCACAGGTTGGGAGATGAGGGTGGGACTGAGGGGGTCACTGGTTGGGGATAAGGGTGGGACTGAGGGGGTCACTGGTTGGGCATGAAGGTGGGACTGAGTGGGTCACTTGATCTGGGATGAGGGGGGCAGTGGTTGGGGATGTGGATGGGATTGAGGGGGGTCACTGGTTGGGGATGAAGGTGGGATTGAGGGGGTCACTGGTTGGGAATAAAGGTGGGACTGAGGGGTCACTGGTTGGGAAATGAGGGTGGAAGTGAGAGAGTCACTGGTTGGGTATGAGGCTGGGATTAAGGGTGTCACTGGTTGGGGATTAGGGTGGGACTGAGGGGGTCACTGGTTGGGAGATGGGTGGGATTAAGGGGGTCACTGGTTAGGCATGAGGATTGGATTAAGGGGTCACTGGTTGGGGATGAGGGTGGGACTGAGGGGGTCACTTGCTCGGGGATGATGGGGTCAGTGGTTGGGGATGTGGATGGGATTGAGGGGGTCACTGGTTGGGGGATGAGAGTAGGAACGAGGGGGTCACTAGTTAGGGGATAAGGGTGGGATTTAGGGGTCAATGGTTGGGAAATGAGGGTGGAAGTGAGAGAGTCACTGGTTGGGTATGAGGCTGGGATTAAGGGTGTCACTGGTTGGGGATTAGGGCGGGATTAAAGGGGTCACTGGTTGGGAGATGGGTGCGATTAAGGGGGTCACTTGCTCGGGGATGAGGGGGTCAGTGGTTGGGGATGTGGATGGGATTGAGGGGGTCACTGGTTGGGGATGAGAGTAGGACCGAGGGGGTCACTGTTTAGGGGATAAGGGTGGGATTTAGGGGTCACTGGTTGGGAAATGAGGGTGGAAGTGAGAGAGTCACTGGTTGGGTATGAGGCTGGCATTAGGGTGGGATTGAAGGGGTAATTGGTTGGGAGATGAGTGGGATTAAGGGGGTCACTGGTTAGGGATGAGGATTGTATTGAGGAGGTCGCTTGTTAGGGGATGAGGGTGGGACTGAGGGGGTCACTTGCTCGGGGATGAGGGGGTCAGTGGTTGGGGATGTGGATGGGATTGAGGGGGTCACTGGTTGGGGATGAGGGTGGGATTGAGGGGTCACTGGTTGGGAGATGAGGGTGGGACTGAGGAGGTCACTGGTTTGGAAATGAGGGTGGGACTAAGGGGTTACTGGTTGGGGGATGAGGGTGGGACTGAGGGGGTCACTATTTGGGGATTATGATGGGACTGAGGGGGGGCACTGCTTGGGGGATGAGGAAGGGATTGAGGGAGTCACTGGTTGGGGATGAGGATGGGACTGAGGGGTCACTGGTTGGGGATAAGGATGGGACTGAGGGGGTAACTGGTTGTGGATGAGGATGGGATTGAGGGGGTCACTGGTTAGGGGATGATGGTGAAACTGAGAGGGTTACTGGGGTTGGGGATGAGGGTGGGATTGAGGGGGTCACTGGTTGGGGGATAAGGGTAGGACTGAGGGTGTCACTGGTTGGGGTATTAGGATGTGTCTGAGGGGGTCACTGGTTGGGGGATGAGGGTGGGACCAAGGGGGTCACTGGTTAGTGGATGATGGTGGGACTGAGGGGTCACTGGTTGGGGGATGAGTGTGGGACTGAGGGGTCACTGGTTGGGAATGAGGGTTGGGACTGAGGGTGTCACAGTTTGGGGGTTGAGGGTGGGACTGAGAGGGTCAATGGTTGGTGATGAGGGTGGGACTGAATTGGCCACTGGTTGGGGGATGATGGTGGGATAGATAGGTTACTGGTTTGGGGATGAGAAGGTCACTACTTGGGGGATGAGGGTGAGACTGAGGGGGGTCACTGGTGGGGGATGAAGGTGGGACTGAGGGGGTCACTAATTGGTGGATAAGGGGAGGACTGAGAGTGTCACCATTTGGGGGATGAGGGTGGGACTGAGGAGGTCACTGGTTGGGGGTGAGGGTGGGACTGAGGTGGTCACTGGTTGGGGGATGAGGGTGGGATCGATAGGTCACTGGTTTGGGGATGAGAAGGTCTCTAAATGGGGGATAAAGGTGGGACTGAGGGCGTCACTGGTGGGGGAAGAAGGTGGGACTGAAGTGGTCACTGATTGGGGATGAGGGTGGGACTGAGGGGGTCACTGGTTTGGGGATGAGAAGGTCTCTAGTTGGGGGATAAAGGTGGGACTGAGGGCATCACTGGTTGGGGATGAAGGTGGGACTGAGGGGGTCACTGATTGGGGATGAGGGTGGGACTGAGGGGGTCACTGGTTGGGGGATGAGGGTGGGACTGAGGGGGTCACTGGTTGGGGGATGAGGGTGGGACTGAGGGGGTCACTGGTTGGGGGATGAGGGTGGGACTGAGGGGGTCACTGGTTGGGGGATGAGGGTGGGACTGAGGGTGTCACTGGTTTGGGGATGAGAAGGTCTCTAGTTGTGGGATAAAGGTGGGACTGAGGGCGTCACTGGTTGGGGATAAAGGTGGGACTGAGGGGGTCACTGATTGGGGATGAGGGTGGGACTGAGGGGGTCACTGGTTGGGGGATGAGGGTGGGACTGAGGGGGTCACTGGTTGGGGGATAAGGGTGGGACTGAGGGGGTCACTGGTTGGGGGATGAGGGTGGGACTGAGGGGGGAGGCGGTCACTGGTGGGGGAAGAAGGTGGGACTGAGGGGGTCACTGGTTGGGGATGAGGGTGGGATTGAGGGGGTGACTGGTTGGGGGATGAGGGTGGCAATGAGGGCGGTCACTGCTTTTGGGATGACGGTGGGAATGAGGTGGTCACTGGTTGGGGGATGAGGGTGGGACTGAGGGGGGTCACTGGTTGGGGGATGAGGGTGGGACTGAGGGGGGTCACTGGTTTGGGGATGAGGGTGGGAATGATGGGGTCTCTGGTTGGGGGATGAGGGTGGGAATGATGGGGTCACTGGTTGGGGGATGAGGGTGGGAATGATGGGGTCACTGGATGGTGGATGAGGTTGGGAATTAGGGGGTCACTGGTTGGGGGATGACAGTGGGAATTAGAGGGTCACTGGTTGGGGGATGACGGTGGGAATGAGGTGGTCACTGGTTGGGGGACGTTGGGGGACGTAGCATATGAGGCTACCTAGGTTTAGCTTTCAATTCTTAGTTGAAAGCTAAACCTAGGTAGCCTCATATGCTAATTTCTAAGGCCGCCACTCATCTAAATACATTTGACAGTTTTTCACAGATAGACGGTGTTAGTTCATGTGTTTCATATTGATAACACTGTGCTCATGCACGTGAAGTTATTTGTACTCAGCAGTTTAATGTCACCTTATAATATAATAATAGAGACTACTTATTTTCAAGGCTAGAAATTAGGACACAGTTAAGGTTTGTATAGCCAAGTGATCACTGTCCTAAACCGCCACCCTCCCGCATCGCAAACACTATTTAAAGATTAACCCCTAATCTGCCGTACGCCCACACCGCCGCAATAATAAACCTATTAACCACTAAACTGCAAGCCCCCCTAAGGGGGTCACTGGTTGGGGGATGAGGGTGGGACTGAGGGGGACACAGTTTGGGGATAGGGTGGGACTGAGGTGGTCACTGGTTGTGGGTGAGGGTGGGACTGATGTGGTCACTGATTGGGGGATGAGGGTGGGACAGAGGGGGTCACTGGTTGGGGATGAGGATGAGACTAAGGGGGGTAACTGGTTGTGGATGAAGATGGGATTGATGGGGTCACTAGTTAGGGGATGAGGGTGGGACTGAGGGGGTCACTGGGGTTGGGGATGAGGGTGGGATTGAGGGGGTTACTGGTTGGGGGATGAGGGTGGGACTGAGGGGGTCACTGGTTGGGGGATGAGGGTGGAACTGAGGGGGTCACAGGTGGGGAGATGAGGGTGGAACTAAGGGTGTCACAGTTTGGGGGATGATGGTGGGACTGAGAGGGTCACTGGTTGGGGATTATGGTGGGACTGAGGGGGCCACTGCTTGGGGGATGAGGGTGGAATTGAGGGAGTTACTGGTTGGGGATGAGGGTGGGACTGAAGGACTAACTGGTTGTTGACGAGGATGGGATTGAGGGGGTCACTGGTTGGGGGATGAGGGTGGGACTGAGGGGGTCACTGGTTGGGGTATTAGGATATGTCTGAGGGGGTCACTGGTTGGGGGATGAGGGTGGGACCAAGGGGGTCACTGGTTAGTTGATGATGGTGGGACTGAGGGGTCACTGGTTGGGGGATGAGGGTGGGACTGAGGGGTCACTGGTTGGGAATGAGGTTGGGACTGAGGAGGTCACTAGTTGGGGTATTAGGGTGAGTCTGAGGGGGTCACTGGTTGGGGAATGAGGGTGTGACCAAGGGGGTCACTGGTTAGGAGATGAGGGTGGGACTGAGGGATCACTGGTTTGGAGATAAGGGTGGGACTGAGGCGGTCACGGGTTGGGGGATGAGGGCGGGACTGAGGGGTCACTGGTTGGGAGATGAGGGTGGGACTGAGGGGGTCACTGGTTGGGGGATGAGGGTGGGACTGAGGGGGTCAATGGATGGGGTATTAGGCTGGGTCTGAGGGGGTCACTGGTTGGGGGATGAGAGTATTACCAAGGGGGTCACTTTTTAGGGGATCACTGTTTCACAGTCACTGAGTCACTGGTTGGGTATGAGGCTGGGATTAAGGGTGTTACTGGTTGGGGATTAGGGTGGGATTGAAGGGGTCACTGGTTGGGAGATGGGTGGGATTAAGGGGGTCACTGTTTGGGAGATGGGTGGGATTAAGGGGGTCACTGGTTAGGGATGAGGATTGGATTAAGGGGGTCAATGGTTAGGGGATGAGGGTGGGACTGAGGGGGTCACTAATTGGGAGATGAGGGTGGAACTGAGGGGGTCACAGGTGGGGAGATGAGGGTGGGACTGTGGGGGTCACTGGTTGGGGATAAGGGTGAGACTGAGGGGGTCACTGGTTAGGGATGAGGGTGGGACTGAGGGGGTCACTTGCTCGGGATGAGGGGGTCAGTGGTTGGGGATGTGGATGGGATTGAGGGGGTCACTGGTTGGGGGATGAGGGTGGGACTGAGGGTGTCACTAGTTGGGGGATGAGGGTGGGACTGAGGGGGTCACTGGTTGAGGGATGAGGGTGGGACTGAGGGGTCACTGGTTTGGGGGATGAGGGTGGGAATGAGGGGGTCACTGGTTTTGGGATGACGGTGGGAATGAGGGGGTCACTGGTTGGGGAATGAGGGTGGGACTCAGGGGGTCACTGGTTGGGGGATGAGGGTGGGACTGAATTGGCCACTGGTTGGGGGATGAGGGTGGGATCGATAGGTTTCTGGTTTGGGGATGAGAAGGTCACTACTTGGGGGATGAGGGTGGGACTGAGCGGGTCACAGGTGGGGGAAGAAGGTGGAACTGAGGGGGTCACTGGTTGGGGATGAGGGTGGGACTGAGGGGGTCACTGGTTGGGGGATGAGGGTGGGACTGAGGGGGTCACTGGTTGGGGGATGATGGTGGGACTGAGGGGGTCACTGGTTGGGGGGATGAGGGTGGAAATGAGTTGGTCACTGGTTTTGGGATGACGATGGGAATGAGGGGATCACTGGTTGGGGGATGAGGGTGGGATTGAGGGGGTCACTGGTTGGGGGATAAGGGTGGGACTGAGGGGGTCACTGGTTGGGGTATTATGATTTGTCTGAGGGGGTCACTGGTTGGGGCATGAGGGTGGGACCAAGGGGGTCACTGGTTAGTGGATGATGGTGGGACTGAGGGGTCACTGGTTGGGGGATGAGTGTGGGGATGAGGGGTCACTGGTTGGGAATGAGGGTGGGACTGAGGAGGTCACTAGTTGGGGTATTAGAGTGAGTCTGAGGGGGTCACTGGTTTGGGAATGAGGGTGTGACCAAGGGTGTCACTGGTTAGGAGATGAGGGTGGGACTGAGGGGTCACTGGTTTGGAGATAAGGGTGGGACTGAGGCGGTCACTGGTTGGGGGATGAGGGTGGGACTGAGGGGGTCACTGGTTGGGGGATGAGGGTGGGACTGAGGGGGTCACTGGTTGGGGTATTAGGCTGGGTCTGAGGTGGTCACTGGTTGGGGGATGAGAGTAGGACCAAGGGGGTCACTTGTTAGGGGATAAGGGTGGGACTTAGGGGTCACTGGTTGGGAAATGAGGGTGCAAGTGAGAGAGTCACTGGTTGGGTATGAGGCTGGGATTAAGGATGTCACTGGTTGGGGATTAGGGTGGGATTGAAGGGGTCACTGGTTGGGAGATGGGTGGGATTAAGGGGGTCACTGTTTAGGGATGAGGATTGGATTGAGGGGGTCACTGGTTAGGGAATGAGGGTGGGCTGAGGGGGTCACTAATTGGGAGATGAGCGTGGGTCTGAGTGGGTCACAGGTTGGGAGATGAGGGTGGGACTGAGGGGGTCACTGGTTGGGGATAAGGGTGGGACTGAGGGGGTCACTGGTTGGGTATGAAGGTGGGACTGAGTGGGTCACTTGATCTGGGATGAGGGGGGCAGTGGTTGGGGATGTGGATGGGATTGAGGGGGTCACTGGTTGGGGATGAGGGTGGGATTGAGGGGGTCACTGGTTGGGAATAAAGGTGGGACTGAGGGGTCACTGGTTGGGAAATGAGGGTGGAAGTGAGAGAGTCACTGGTTGGGTATGAGGTTGGGATTAAGGGTGTCACTGGTTGGGGATTAGGGCGGGATTAAAGGGGTCACTGGTTGGGAGATGAGTGGGATTAAGGGGGTCACTTGCTCAGGGATGAGGGGGTCAGTGGTTGGGGATGTGGATGGGATTGAGGGGGTCACTGGTTAGGGGATGAGAGTAGGACCGATGGGGTCACTGGTTAGGGGATAAGGGTGGGATTTATGGGTCACTGGTTGGGAAATGAGGGTGGAAGTGAGAGAGTCACTGGTTGGGTATGATGCTGGCATTAGGGTGGGATTGAGGGGGTCACTGGTTAGGGAATGAGGGTGGGACTGAGGGGGTCACTAATTGGGAGATGAGCGTGGGTCTGAGTGGGTCACAGGTTGGGAGATGAGGGTGGGACTGAGGGGGTCACTGGTTGGGGATAAGGGTGGGACTGAGGGGGTCACTGGTTGGGCATGAAGGTGGGACTGAGTGGGTCACTTGATCTGGGATGAGGGGGGCAGTGGTTGGGGATGTGGATGGGATTGAGGGGGTCACTGGTTGGGGATGAAGGTGGGATTGAGGGGGTCACTGGTTGGGAATAAAGGTGGGACTGAGGGGTCACTGGTTGGGAAATGAGGGTGGAAGTGAGAGAGTCACTGGTTGGGTATGAGGCTGGGATTAAGGGTGTCACTGGTTGGGGATTAGGGTGGGACTGAGGGGGTCACTGGTTGGGAGATGGGTGGGATTAAGGGGGTCACTGGTTAGGCATGAGGATTGGATTAAGGGGGTCACTGGTTGGGGATTAGGGTGGGACTGAGGGGGTCACTTGCTCGGGGATGATGGGGTCAGTGGTTGGGGATGTGGATGGGATTGAGGGGGTCACTGGTTGGGGGATGAGAGTAGGAATGAGGGGGTCACTAGTTAGGGGATAAGGGTGGGATTTAGGGGTCAATGGTTGGGAAATGAGGGTGGAAGTGAGAGAGTCACTGGTTGGGTATGAGGCTGGGATTAAGGGTGTCACTGGTTGGGGATTAGGGCGGGATTAAAGGGGTCACTGGTTGGGAGATGGGTGGGATTAAGGGGGTCACTTGCTCGGGGATGAGGGGGTCAGTGGTTGGGGATGTGGATGGGATTGAGGGGGTCACTGGTTGGGGATGAGAGTAGGACCGAGGGGGTCACTGTTTAGGGGATAAGGGTGGGATTTAGGGGTCACTGGTTGGGAAATGAGGGTGGAAGTGAGAGAGTCACTGGTTGGGTATGAGGCTGGCATTAGGGTGGGATTGAAGGGGTAATTGGTTGGGAGATGAGTGGGATTAAGGGGGTCACTGGTTAGGGATGAGGATTGTATTGAGGAGGTCGCTTGTTAGGGGATGAGGGTGGGACTGAGGGGGTCACTTGCTCGGGGATGAGGGGGGTCAGTGGTTGGGGATATGGATGGGATTGAGGGGGTCACTGGTTGGGGATGAGGGTGGGATTGAGGGGGTCACTGGTTGGGAGATGAGGGTGGGACTGAGGAGGTCACTGGTTTGGAAATGAGGGTGGGACTAAGGGGTTACTGGTTGGGGGATGAGGGTGGGACTGAGGGGGTCACTATTTGGGGATTATGATGGGACTGAGGGGGGGCACTGCTTGGGGGATGAGGAAGGGATTGAGGGAGTCACTGGTTGGGGATGAGGATGGGACTGAGGGGTCACTGGTTGGGGATAAGGATGGGACTGAGGGGGTAACTGGTTGTGGATGAGGATGGGATTGAGGGGGGTCACTGGTTAGGGGATGATGGTGAAACTGAGAGGGTTACTGGGGTTGGGGATGAGGGTGGGATTGAGGGGGTCACTGGTTGGGGGATAAGGGTGGGACTGAGGGTGTCACTGGTTGGGGTATTAGGATGTGTCTGAGGGGGTCACTGGTTGGGGGATGAGGGTGGGACCAAGGGGGTCACTGGTTAGTGGATGATGGTGGGACTGAGGGGTCACTGGTTGGGGGATGAGTGTGGGACTGAGGGGGTCACTGGTTGGGAATGAGGGTGGGACTGAGGAGGTCACTAGTTGGGGTATTAGGGTGAGTCTGAGGGGGTCACTGGTTGGGGAATGAGGGTGTGACCAAGGGGGTCACTGGTTAGGAGATGAGGGTGGGACTGAGGGGTCACTGGTTTGGAGATAAGAGTGGGACTGAGGCGGTCACTGGTTGGGGGATGAGGGTGGTACTGAAGGGGTCACTGGTTGGGGGATGAGGGTGGGACTGAGGGGGTCACTGGATGGGGTATTAGGCTGGGTCTGAGGTGGTCACTGGTTGGGGGATGAGAGTAGGACCAAGGGGGTCACTTGTTAGGGGATAAGGGTGGGACTTAGGGGTCACTGGTTGGGAAATGAGGGTGCAAGTGAGAGAGTCACTGGTTGGGTATGAGGCTGGGATTAAGGGTGTCACTGGTTGGGGATTAGGGTGGGATTGAAGGGGTCACTGGTTGGTAGATGGGTGGGATTAAGGGGGTCACTGGTTAGGGATGAGGATTGGATTGAGGGGGTCACTGGTTAGGGAATGAGGGTGGGACTGAGGGGGTCACTAATTGGGAGATGAGCGTGGGTCTGAGTGGGTCACAGGTTGGGAGATGAGGGTGGGACTGAGGGGGTCACTGGTTGGGGATAAGAGTGGGACTGAGGGGGTCACTGGTTGGGGATGAAGGTGGGACTGAGTGGATCACTTGATCTGGGATGAGGGGGTCAGTGGTTGGGGATGTGGATGGGATTGAGGGGGTCACTGGTTGGGGATGAGGTTGGGATTGAGGGGGTCACTGGTTGAGAATAAAGGTGGGACTGAGGGGTCACTGGTTGGGAAATGAGGGTGAAAGTGAGAGTCACTGGTTGGGTATGAGGCTGGGATTAAGGGTGTCACTGGTTGGGGATTAGGGTGGGATTGAAGGGGTCACTGGTTGGGAGATGGGTGGGATTAAGGGGGTCACTTGCTCAGGGATGAGGGAGTCAGAGGTTGGGGATGTGGATGGGATTGAGGGGGTCACTGGTTGGGGGATGAGAGTAGGACCGAGGGGGTCACTGGTTAGGGGATAAGGGTGGGATTTAGGGGTCACTGGTTGGGAAATGAGGGTGGAAGTGAGAGAGTCACTGGTTGGGTATGAGGCTGGCATTAGGGTGGGATTGATGGGGTCACTGGTTGGTAGATGAGTGGTATTAAGGGGGTCACTGGTTAGGGATGAGGATTAGATTTGAGGGGGTCACCTGTTAGGGGATGAGGGTGGGACTGAGGGGGTCACTAATTGGGAGATGAGGGTGGGACTGAATGGGTCACAGGTTGGGAGATAAGGGTGGGACTGAGGGGGTCACTGGTTGGGGATAAGGGTGGGACTGAGGGGGTCACTGGTTGTAGATGAGGGTGGAATTGAGGGAGTCACTGGTTGGGAATAAAGGTGGGACTGAGGGGGTCACAGGTTGGAAGATGAGGGTGGGACTGAGGGGGTCACTGGTTGGGAATGAAGGGGTCACTGGTTGGGAAATGAGGGTGGGACTGCTCATTCCCTAACCAGTGACCCCCCTCAATCCAATCCTCATCCCTAACCAGGTCACTTGCTCGGGGATGAGGGGGTCAGTGGTTGGGGATGTGGAAGGTATTGAGGGTGTCACTGGTTGGGGATGAGGGTGGGATTTAGGGAGTCACTGGTTGGGAATAAAGGTGGGACTGAGGGGGTCACAGGTTGGAAGATGAGGGTGGGACTGAGGGGGTCACTGGTTGGGAATGAAGGGGTCACTGGTTGGGAAATGAGGGTGGGACTGAGGGGGGTCATTAGTTGGGGGATAAGGGTGGGACTAAGGGGTCACTGGTTGGGGGATGAGGGTGGGACTGAGGGGGTCACTGATTGGGGATTATGGTGGGACTGAGGGGGGCACTGCTTGTGGGATGAGGAAGGGATTGAGGGAGTCACTGGTTGGGGATGAGAATGGGACTGAGGGGTCACTGGTTGTAGATGAGGATGGGATTGAGGGGGTCACTGGTTAGGGGATGATGGTGGGACTGAGGGGGTCACTGGGGTTGGGGATGAGGGTGGGATTGAGGGGGTCACTGGTTGGGGGATAAGGGTGGGACTGAGGGGGTCACTGGTTGGGGTATTAGAATATGTCTGAGGCGGTCACTGGTTGGGGGATGAGGGTGGGACCGAGGAGCTCACTGGTTAGTGGATGATGGTGGGACTGAGGGGTCACTGGTTGGGGATGAGGGTGGGACTGAGGGGTTCACTAGTTGGGGTATGAGGGTGGGTCTGAGGGGGTCACTGGTTGGGGAATGAGGGTGGGACCAAGGGGGTCACTGGTTAGGGGATGAGGGTGGGACTGAGGGGTCACTGGTTTGGAGATAAGGGTGGGACTGAGGCGGTCACTGGTTGGGGATGAGGTTGGGACTGAGGGGGTTACTGTTTGGGTGATGGGTGGGATTAATGGGGTCACTGGTTAGGGATGAGGAT
Source organism: Bombina bombina (assembly GCF_027579735.1). Taxonomy (NCBI): domain Eukaryota; kingdom Metazoa; phylum Chordata; class Amphibia; order Anura; family Bombinatoridae; genus Bombina; species Bombina bombina. The sequence goes on along the minus strand of NC_069500.1, from coordinate 1,447,837,156 downwards.
TGGATTGAGGGGGTCACTGGTTAGGGAATGAGGGTGGGACTGAGGGGGTCACTAGTTGGGAGGTGAGGGTGGGACTGAGTGGGTCAAAGATTGGGAGATGAGGGTGGGATTGAGGGGGTCACTGGTTGGGGATAATGGTGAGACTGAGGGGGTCACAAGTTGGGAGCTGAGGGTAGGACTGAGGGGGTCACTGGTTGGGAGATGAGGGTGGGACTGAGAGGGTCACTGGATGGGAGATGAGGATGGGACTGAGGGGGTGTCATTGGTTGGGAGATGAGGGTGGGACTAGGGGGGTCACTGGTTGTGGATGAGGATGGGCCTGGGGGGGTCACTGGTTGGGGATGAGGTTGGGACTGAGGGGTAACAGTTTGGGGATGAGGATGGGACTGAGGGGGTTACTGGTTGGGGGATGAGGGTTAGATTGAGGGGGTCACTGGTTGGGGATGAGGCTGAGACTGAGGGGGTCACTGTTTGGTGGATAAGGGTGGGACTGAGGGGGACACTGGTTGGGGAAAGAGGGTGGGACTGAGGGGGTCATTAGTTGGGGATGAGGGTGGGACTTAGGGGGTCACTGGTTGGTCGGTGAGGATGTGACTGAGGGGGTCACTGGTTTGAGGATGAGAAGGTCACTACTTGGGGAGGAGGGTGGGACTGAGGGGGTCACTGTTTGGGGATGAAGGTGGGACTGAGGGGGTCACTGGTTGGGGGATAAGGTTGGGACTGTGGGGGTCACTAGTTGGTGATGAGCGTGGGATGAGGGCTGAGGGGGTCACTGGTTGGGGGGTGAGGGTGGTACTGAGTAAATCACTGGTTGGGGATGAGGGTGGGACTGAGGGGGTCACTGGTTGTGGGATGATGGTAGGATGAGGGGGTCACTGGTTGGGGATGAGGGTGGGACTGAAGGGGTCACTGGTTGGGAGATGAAGGGTCACTGGTTGGGGGATGAGCGTGGGACTGAGGGGGTCACTGGTTGGGGATGAGGGTAGAACTGAAGGGGTCACTGGTTGGAAGATGAGGCGTTACTCATGGGGGGGATGAGGGTGGGACTGAGGGTGTCACAGTTTGGGGGATGAGGGTGGGACTGAGGGGGTCACTGGTTTGAAATGAGGGTGGGACTGATGTGGTCACTGGTTGGGGGATGAGGGTGAGACCGATAGGTCACTGATTTGGGAATGAGAAGGTCACTACTTGGGGGATGATGGTGGGACTGAGGGGGTCACTGGTTGGGATGAAGGTGGGACTGAGGGGGTCACTGGTTGGGGGATGAGGGTGGGACTGAGAGGGTCACTGGTTGGTGATGAGCGTAGCATGAGGGGTCACTGGTTGGGGGCAGTGACGTGCAGTGACATCAGAGGCTGGTGAGGCAGTGGCAGGATACGCCTTCATTCTTTAGATATCCTTTGTTGAAGAAATAGCAATGCACATGGGTGAGCCAATCACATGAGGTATCTATGTGCAGCCACCAATCAGCAGCTACTGAGCATATTTAGATGTATGTATATTTCAACAAAGGACATCAAAATAATGAAGAAAATTAGATATTAGATGTAAATTGGAAAGTTATTTAAATTTACATATGGGTTTCATATGGGTTTCATGTCCCTTTAAATGGTGTCTTGGAAAACTGGTCAACTTAGTAAACATCTGATTTTAGTCTAAAAGGATTGTAACAGAAACTCTTGCCAGATAACACAATGCTTGCTCTGATTATGAGATCTAGAAATCCATGCCCATTAAAATATGTTTAAAACATACTTTTTACTTTAATGCTGCAAATTATGCTTATAGATTCTTTCATTACATAAGGGATGAGAGTCAGAGGGGGAGGAAGAGAGACAGAGAAAGAGACCATGGGGGAGGAAGAGAGACAGAGAGAGAAAGAGACCATGGGGGAGGAAGAGAGACAGAGAGAGAAAGAGACCATGGGGGAGAACAACACATAAGGAGAGAGATGGCTAGATATATATAGAGAGAGAGACACACACACACACACAAGGGGGGGGGGGGAGAGGGACCACAGCATTTTAAAGTAATAAAACAGCAGAGCTACAGAGAGTTCAGAAATTTAGTGTGAAGTACAGAGGCAAGCTGCTAAGTTAGTGGGTGTAAAGTTTGAGTAAACAAAATACAAAAATGGCCCTGCTGTAAAAGAGTAAACAAACACTAAACCACATTCATTAAATTAGCATTTTCACTAACAGAATCCCTATCAGTAAAATCTTACTTTAATAAGATGTGGGTGAAACACTGCTCTCTGTGCCTCTCTCCTGCTCTGGAAGGATTCAGGAAGTGACAGTGGCACATTCCACTGCACTTAGAGGGGAAGAACAGAACTCTCTTTTTCACTTTAGCAAAGCTGGCAGCTTCACAGGACAGCAACAAAATATATGAAAGTTGTTTTTTTCCGTTTTTGTTTTGTTTTATATGATTTAACATCCAGCCCCAACCCTATGTTCCACTTACTAATGCCTCTCGCTGGATTGGTTCAGCCCAAATAGGACTGCCTCAAATAAGCAGTTAATGGGCCATGCAATGATCTTAACCACTTGCATCCAGTAGATGGCGCAGCATGTTGTGTAATGGTGGGCAGACCTGCTTGTGCCTCTTCATTGCACAACATATAGCTGTGAGAAAAAAAAATGCTGGGAAAAAAAATTAAAAATTTTTTTTAAAGCCAATAAAAATATATGTATTTTTGCCCATATGAGAGATGAAGCACTGCCTCACCTGCCTCTAGTGACTGTACATCACTGGTTGGGGGTGAGGGTTTTACTGAAGGGATCACTGGTTGGGGATGAGGGTGGGACTGAGGGGGTCACTGGTTGGGGGATGAGGGTAGGATGAGGGGGTCACTGGTTGAGGATGAGGGTGGTACTGAGGCGATCACTGGTTGGGAAATGAGGGTGCGACTGAGGGGGTCACTGGTTGGGGGATGAGGGTGGGATTGAGGGTGTCACTGGTTGGGGATGAGGGTGAGATTGAGGGGGTCACTGGTTGGGGATGAGGGTGGTGTTACAGAAGCATTAGTTATTTTGTTGTGAAGAGCTTATTTCCCAGCAGCAATGCCTGAACCAGCAAGCCAGCGCCTAAGAAGGGCTCCAAGAAAACCGTAACAAGTATCATTTCATAAAGAGTTAACTTTTTTTTTCAGCTTTTAGAAACTATTGCCTAAATACACGTTTGCTGGCCTCAGCTCTAAGTTTAGGGATAACCAATCCCATTGTCTAATCACCTCTGGAGCCAGACTGCTAATTGATAAGATGAACTTGTAAACTTGTTATCTTAAGTACTGTAATCCTATTGTGGCCTGTCAAAGGACAGTGCTCTCTATCTAAATGTGTGATGGGGGATTTTGTGCTTCCCCCCCTCTCCCCCTGGGAGTGCCCTGTGTGCATGTAACCTTAATAAAAAGCAGGCTGGGCATCCCAGTCCTGAGTTCTTGTTTGACCCTCAATCGCAGCGTTGACTCGTTTTTGTGGGCAGAAGGGTATCCTAGCTGTACTGCAGCTAAGGGAGATTATTCTATATTTGCGAGACTCATATAGAATACTATGGAAAGCAGCTTCTCCCCTCTTTAGCAATAGGGATCCAGGCTACTAAGCGGTCCATCTCTCAGCGAGACTAAGGGTAACCGTAACATTTGGCGGCAGCGGCGGGATTTTCCTGGATTTCCTAGGAGAGGTACAGAACGGATGGAGAGCGCTTACGAAAAATTGAAGCGTACAACCCTAAAGGATTTACTTGAAAGCAGAGGGGGGTACGCCAGCAACCGGCCGAGGAGAGAGCTGATCGCAGAATTGACCGAACTGGATCAGAGCTTCACAATGGCGGAAACACCGACCACGATTAGTGACGAAAAAAACAGGATTGTTCGGGAAAGGCTCTCATTATACGGGCCGAACCCCTCCATGGAATTGGTACAGCAGTTGATGGCGGAGGCGGACGAGGATATACGAGAGACTCGAGCCCACGAACTCAACCTAGCGAACGCACACCGCAATGCTGAAGCCCCGCAGGTAATCATCCCTGTCGAAAATGCTGGGAGGCCCAAGATACCCTATGCGGCATTTCGACCCTTCCTAGAGAGCGAGACAGGGATTGATGAATATTTGGCGGACTTCGAAAGGCAATGTGCCCTGCACCAGATTCCCAACAGAGAGTGGCCCACGATATTGTCTGGGAAACTATCCGGGCGAGCCCTGGAAGCCTTTCGTACTCTGGGTGCTGAGGAAGTGACACAGTATGAGCTAGTTAAGGAGACACTGTTGCGACGGTACGCTGTAACTCCGGACACGTATCGCCGACAGTTTCGGGGCACGGAAAAGAAGCCTAACGATACCCATATGGAATGGGCGCACCGAATGCGGAGAGCGGCAAATCACTGGCTGAGCGGAAGTAAAGCGGTGACTGGGGAGGAAATTTTACAATTGTTTCTCTTAGAACATTTTTATAATGGCATGGAACAGCAAGGGAAGGAATGGCTGCGAGACAGGCGGCCTTCTACCTTAGAAGAAGCAGCCAAATTGGCCGATGAACATTATGACTCCCGTCTTCACGAACCCATGAACTACCGAGCTCCAGCACGGGTCGAACCCAGAGAGGTTTACCGTGCACCCCCTCGTGCTGAATTCCGAGCCCCGGTGCCCACAGGGCCCGTCCGACACTCAGGACCACCCAATAACAGCACTGAGCGTCCCAGACCGACTTGCCACCGATGCAAGCAACCAGGGCATTTCATGGCTAGCTGCCCCCTTAATACGCACCAGACACCCAGGAATTACAATTACCCCTCTGGGTCCTATCGTCCGGCCCGGGCCCTCTGTGTTAACCAAGAGGCCCCTATGGAGGGATATGTGGGGCCGCTTCACGAGGCAGACCCTGTATATGCTGCCTCAGATAACCGCCAGCACCATCGGCAGAGGGTATGGCTCGAGGGGCGATCTACCAAGGGATTGCGAGACACAGGGGCTACTATCACGCTGGTACAGAGTCATTTGGTGCCAGAGCACAAGCGATCCGGACAGACTGTGGCCGTTAGAGTGGCGGGGGGGGATGTGTACAAATTTCCAACAGCTAAAGTGCATCTTGATTGGGGAGCGGGAAAGGGGGCTGTGAACGTGGGCCTAATGGATAATTTACCTGCCAAAGTACTACTGGGCAACGATTTGGGCCCCATGACTTCTGCCTATGCTCCAGTATGCAACAACGAGGCGGACCCAGTGACTACACGGGCCCAAGCCCGGACGGAGCGAGAGCTCTCACCAGTGCGGGAGACACAGGTAAGACCTACCCCGACCTTGCCTGACAGGTTAGGCCCCATACCCTGGGACACCCCAGATGCTTTCGAGGCAGAGTCTAAGACTGACCCGACCTTACAAAAGTACCGGGAACGAGCAGAGACCGGAGGGGGCGGGACAGATAACGAAACATTCTTATGGGAAAAAGGGAAACTATACCGCTGGACAGAGAAAAGGGGACAGCGTAGGCGACAGCTGGTAGTGCCCCACAAATACCGTCAAGAAATCCTCAAAATAGGCCACGACATCCCCTTAGCAGGCCACCTAGCCGTTACCCGTACCCTACACCGCATTACTCACACGTTCTTTTGGCCAGGGGTGCACGCTGACGTTAGAACTTACTGTAACACCTGCGATGTGTGTCAACGAGTAGGAAGGCGAGGCGATCACCCTAAAGCCCAGCTAGTAAATATGCCCATTGTAGACGAACCCTTCAGCCGGGTTGCTATTGACCTAGTGGGACCACTGGCTACCCCTAGTCCCTCCGGTAAGCGATACATTCTTACCGTAGTGGACTACGCTACCAGGTACCCAGAGGCTGTCGCCCTATCCAACATACAAGCGGATACGGTAGCGAATGCACTAGTACAGGTGTTCTCCCGGGTAGGATTTCCAAAAGAAATCCTATCCGACCGAGGCACCCAATTTACGGCTGAATTGACCCAACAACTCTGGCAGGTTTGCAAAATTAAGTCCCTCCTGAGCTCCCCATACCACCCCCAGACGAACGGGCTGTGTGAGAGGTTCAATGGGACCCTCAAGCAAATGCTCAAGATGTTCACTCAGGAATACCGAGACTGGGAACGCTTCCTGCCGCACCTCCTATTTGCTTATCGGGAGGTGCCCCAGGAAACGACAGGGTTCTCTCCCTTCGAGTTGCTCTACGGAAGAAAGGTACGGGGACCCCTAAACCTGATCCGGGAGCACTGGGAGGGAGAGATGGAGGCTGACGGTGTCCCCATTGTGCCATACGTGCTGGAACTCAGGGACCGAATGGAGCAATTAGCCAAATCCGTGCGGGCTAATCTCCAGTTGGCCCAGAGAAGACAGAAAGTATGGTACGATCGGGGGGCCCGAAAGAGAATCTTCACTGTTACAGAAGCATTAGTTATTTTGTTGTGAAGAAACTTATTTCCCAGCAGCAATGCCTGAACCAGCCAAGCCAGCGCCTAAGAAGGGCTCCAAGAAAACTGTAACAAGTATCATTTCATAAAGGGTTAACTCTGTTCAGTTTTGAGAAAACTATTTTCTGAGGCAGGTTTCCTAGCATATTGTGTACTGTAATTAAGTTTGTGATAAGCATTCACTGCTAGGTGATAAGAAGGACTCAATTGTTTTGTTGTGTGTACTTGTTATCTGCGGTGGCCTGTCCAAGGGCTTTGTCTAAATGTGTGATGGGGGATTTTATGCTTCCCCCCCTGGGAGTGCCCTGTGTGCATGTAACCTAAATAAAAAGCAGGCTGGGCATCCCAGTCCTCAGTTCTTGGTTGTCCCTCAATCGCAGCGTTGACTCGTTTTTGTGGGCAGAAGGGTATCCTAGCTGTACTACAGCTAAGGGGGATTATTCTACATTTGCGAGACTCATATAGAATACTATGGAAAGCAGTTTCTCCCCTCTTCAGCAATAGGAATCCAGGCTACTAAGCGGTCCATCTCTCAGCGAGACTAAGGGTAACCGTAACATTTGGCGGCAGCGGTGGGATTTTTCCTGGATTTCCTAGGAGAGGTACAGAACGGATGGAGAGCGCTTATGAAAAATTGAAGCGTACAACCCTAAAGGATTTACTTGAAAGCAGAGGGGGGTACGCCAGCAACCGGCCGAGGAGAGAGCTGATCGCAGAATTGACCGAACTGGATCAGAGCTTCACAATGGCGGAAACACCGACCACGATTAGTGACGAAAAAACCAGGATTGTTCGGGAGAGGCTCTCACTGTACGGGCCGAACCCCTCCATGGAATTGGTACAGCAGTTGATGGCGGAAGCGGACAAGGATATACGAGAGACTCGAGCCCACGAACTCAACCTAGCGAACGCACACTGCAATGCTGAAGCCCCGCAGGTAATCATCCCTGTCGAAAATGCTGGGAGGCCCAAGATACCCTATGCGGCATTTCGACCCTTCCTAGAGAGCGAGACAGGGATTGATGAATATTTGGCGGACTTCGAAAGGCAATGTGCCCTGCACCAGATTCCCAACAGGGAGTGGCCCACGATATTGTCTGGGAAACTATCCGGGCGAGCCTTGGAAGCCTTTCGTACTCTGGGTGCTGAGGAAGTGACACAGTATGAGCTAGTTAAGGAGACACTGTTGCGACGGTACGCAGTAACTCCGGACGCGTATCGCCGACAGTTTCGGGGCACGAAAAAGAAGCCTAACGATACCCATATGGAATGGGCGCACCGAATGCGGAGAGCGGCAAATCACTGGATGAGCGGAAGTAAAGCGGTGACTGGTGAGGAAATTTTACAATTGTTTCTCTTAGAACATTTTTATAATGGCATGGAACAGCAAGGGAAGGAATGGCTGCGAGACAGGCGACCTTCTACCTTAGAAGAAGCAGCCAAATTGGCCGATGAACATTATGACTCCCGTCTTCACGAACCCAGAGAGGTTTACCGTGCACCCCCTCATGCTGAATTCCGAGCCCCGGTGCCCGCAGGGCCCGCCCGACACTCAGGACCACCCAATAACAGCTCTGAGCGTCCCAGACCGACTTGCCACCGATGCAAGCAACCAGGGCATTTCATGGCTAGCTGCCCCCTTAATACGCACCAGACACCCAGGAATTACAATTACCCCTCTGGGGCATATCGTCCGGCCCGGACCCTCTGTGTTAACCAAGAGGCCCCTATGGAGGAATATTTGGGGCCGCTTCACGAGGCGGACCCTGTATATGCTGCCTCAGATAACCGCCAGCACCATCGGCAGAAGGTATGGCTCGAGGGGCGATCTACCGAGGGATTGAGAGACACAGGGGCTACTATCACGCTGGTACAGAGTCATTTGGTGCCGGAGCACAAGCGATCTGGACAGACTGTGGCCGTTAGAGTGGCGGGGGGGGATGTGTACAAAATTCCAACAGCTAAAGTGCATCTTGATTGGGGAGCGGGAAAGGGGGCTGTGAACGTGGGCATAATGGATAATTTACCTGCCGAAGTACTACTGGGCAATGATTTGGGCCCCATGACTTCTGCCTATGCTCCAGTATGCAACAACGAGGCGGACCCAGTGACTACACGGGCCCAAGCCCGGACGGAGCGAGAACTCTCACCAGTGCGGGAGACACAGGTAAGACCTACCCCGACCTTGCCTGACATGTTAGGCCCCATACCCTGGGACACCCCAGATGCTTTCGAGGCAGAGTCTAAGACTGACCCGACCTTACAAAAGTACCGGGAACGAGCAGAGACCGGAGGGGGCGGGGCAGATAATGAAACATTCTTATGGGAAAAAGGGAAACTATACCGCTGGACAGAGAAAAGGGGACAGCGTAGGCGACAGCTGGTAGTGCCCCACAAATACCGTCAAGAAATCCTCAAGATAGGCCACGACATCCCCTTAGCAGGCCACCTAGCTGTAACCCGTACCCTACACCGCATTACTCACACGTTCTTTTGGCCAGGGGTACACGCTGACGTTAGAACTTACTGTAACACCTGCGATGTGTGTCAACGAGTAGGAAGGCGAGGCGATCACCCTAAAGCCCATCTAGTAAATATGCCCATTGTAGAGGAACCCTTCAGCCGGGTTGCTATTGACCTAGTGGGACCACTGGCTACCCCTAGTCCCTCCGGTAAGCGCTACATTCTTACCGTAGTGGACTACGCTACCAGGTACCCAGAGGCTGTCGCCCTATCCAACATACAAGCGGATACGGTAGCGAATGCACTAGTACAGGTGTTCTCCCGGGTAGGATTTCCAAAAGAAATCCTATCCGACCGAGGCACCCAATTTACGGCTGAATTGACCCAACAACTCTGGCAGGTTTGCAAAATTAAGTCCCTCCTGAGCTCCCCATACCACCCCCAGACGAACGGGCTGTGTGAGAGGTTCAATGGGACCCTCAAGCAAATGCTCAAGACGTTCACTCAGGAATACCGAGACTGGGAACGCTTCCTGCCGCACCTCCTTTTTGCTTATCGGGAGGTGCCCCAGGAAACGACAGGGTTCTCTCCCTTCGAGTTGCTCTACGGAAGAAAGGTACGGGGACCCCTAAACCTGATCCGGGAGCACTGGGAGGGAGAGATGGAGACTGACGGTGTCCCCATTGTGCCATACGTGCTGGAACTCAGGGACCGAATGGAGCAATTAGCCAAATCCGTGCGGGCTAATCTCCAGTCGGCCCAGAGAAGACAGAAAGTATGGTACGATCGGGGGGCCCGAAAGAGAATCTTTACCATAGGACAAAAGGTGTTAGTACTTAAGCCGGTGAAGACAGACAAATTGCAGGCGTCCTGGCAGGGCCCCTACCAGATCGTAGAGAAAAGGGGAGACACCACTTATGTGATAGCTAGCTGCCACGACAACAATCTTAGAAAGACATTCCATGTAAACATGCTCAAGGAATATTTTGAGCGACCAGAGAACGTGACGGCCGTATGTTGTTCCCCTCAGGAAGGCCCCGACAGTCTACCCATTCCAGACCTATTAGAGAAGAGTCTCCCCACAGGTATAGTGGCTCAGGTTCAGATAGGAGACCGACTTAGCCCCACTGAAAGGGAGCAGCTCAACCAACTCCTACAGTCCAAACACCTCACCTTCTCCCCGAAGCCAGGGTACACTACTTTAACCACCCACCAGGTAGATACTCCGGGACAAGCTCCCTTGCGCCAGGCTCCGTACCGAATCCCCGAAGCAGTTAGGATAGGAATGAAGAAGGAGATCGATGAGATGCTCCAACTCAGGGTAATTGAGCCCTCCGATAGTCCCTGGGCCTCCCCAGTTGTCTTGGTGCCCAAGAAAGATGGGACCACCCGGTTCTGCGTAGACTATCGGAGGCTCAATGAAAAGACCGTGACGGACGCTTACCCTATGCCCAGGGTAGACGAGCTACTCGATCGTATAGCCAGGGGAAATTACCTGACCACTATTGACCTCTGCAAAGGTTACTGGCAGATTCCCCTGGCCCCGGAGGCTATCCCCAAGTCGGCATTCGTCATCCCATTCGGCTTATATCAGTTTAGGGTAATGCCGTTTGGGATGAAGAATGCCCCAGCTACATTCCAGCGCTTGGTGGATAGGCTCCTGGATGGCTTCCAGAGTTTTGCTTGCGCCTACCTGGACGACATAGCGATCCACAGTGAGTCATGGGAGGACCACTTAGCTCACATAGGAATGGTTCTGGATCAGATCCGGGCTGCTGGCCTGACTCTGAAGCCAGAAAAATGCCACTTTGGGATGGCCGAGGTACAGTACCTGGGTCACCGGGTGGGGTGTGGAAAGCAGCGACCAGAGCCGGCCAAGATAGAAGCTGTCGCCAATTGGCCCACCCCCATCACTAAGACTCAGGTCCTAGCCTTCCTGGGCACGGCAGGGTACTATAGACGGTTCGTACCAGACTACAGCACACTTGCCAAACCCCTGACTGACTTGACCAAGAAGAACTTACCTCGACAGGTCCTGTGGTCTCCCCACTGTGAAACGGCTTTCCAGGCTCTCAAAAATGCTCTAATTAACGCTCCTGTCTTGGCGGCTCCAGCCCTTAACAAACGTTTTATCGTCCATACAGATGCTTCCATGTTCGGGCTGGGAGCCGTCCTCAGCCAAGTAGGCGAAGATGGAGGGGAGCATCCAGTTGCCTACATCAGCCGGAAGCTCCTGCCCCGCGAAGTCAGCTATGCAGCGGTCGAAAAGGAGTGTTTGGCTTTGGTGTGGGCATTAAAGAAATTGACTCCCTATTTATATGGGCAGGAGTTCACTCTGGTCACCGACCATAACCCGTTGGTGTGGCTGAACCGGGTCTCTGGAGATAATGGCAGGCTATTACGTTGGAGTTTATCGTTGCAACCCTTCAATTTCACCATTACTTACAGACCTGGGAAACAGAATGGCAACGCCGACGGGTTGTCCAGACAAACCAACCTCAGCCCCGCATAACCAACGGTCTGGACAGCCTTAGTCTGCCCCGAAAAGGGGTCAGACCGTGTCTGCCAGAGTGTTCCACAGAAAGGGAGCACTGTTACAGAAGCATTAGTTATTTTGTTGTGAAGAAACTTATTTCCCAGCAGCAATGCCTGAACCAGCCAAGCCAGCGCCTAAGAAGGGCTCCAAGAAAACTGTAACAAGTATCATTTCATAAAGGGTTAACTCTGTTCAGTTTTGAGAAAACTATTTTCTGAGGCAGGTTTCCTAGCATATTGTGTACTGTAATTAAGTTTGTGATAAGCATTCACTGCTAGGTGATAAGAAGGACTCAATTGTTTTGTTGTGTGTACTTGTTATCTGCGGTGGCCTGTCCAAGGGCTTTGTCTCAATGTGTGATGGGGGATTTTATGCTTCCCCCCCTGGGAGTGCCCTGTGTGCATGTAACCTAAATAAAAAGCAGGCTGGGCATCCCAGTCCTCAGTTCTTGGTTGTCCCTCAATCGCAGCGTTGACTCGTTTTTGTGGGCAGAAGGGTATCCTAGCTGTACTACAGCTAAGGGGGATTATTCTACATTTGCGAGACTCATATAGAATACTATGGAAAGCAGTTTCTCCCCTCTTCAGCAATAGGAATCCAGGCTACTAAGCGGTCCATCTCTCAGCGAGACTAAGGGTAACCGTAACATTCACCATAGGACAAAAGGTGTTAGTACTTAAGCCGGTGAAGACAGACAAATTGCAGGCGTCCTGGCAGGGTCCCTACCAGATCGTAGAGAAAAGGGGAGACACCACTTATGTGATAGCTAGCTGCCACGACAACAATCTTAGAAAGACATTCCATGTAAACATGCTCAAGGAATATTTTGAGCGACCAGAGAACGTGACGGCCGTATGTTGTTCCCCTCAGGAAGACCCCGACAGTTTACCCATTCCAGACCTATTAGAAAAGAGCCTCCCCACAGGTATAGTGGCGCAGGTTCAGATAGGGGACCGACTTAGCCCCACTGAAAGGGAGCAGCTCAACCAACTCCTCCAGTCCAAACACCTCACCTTCTCCCCGAAGCCAGGGTACACTACTTTAACCACCCACCAGGTAGATACTCCAGGACAAGCTCCCTTGCGCCAGGCTCCGTACCGAATCCCCGAAGCAGTTAGGACAGGAATGAAGAAGGAGATCGATGAGATGCTCCAGCTCAGGGTAATTGAGCCCTCCGATAGTCCCTGGGCCTCCCCAGTTGTCTTGGTGCCCAAGAAAGATGGGACCACCCGGTTCTGCGTAGACTATCGGAGGCTCAATGAAAATACTGTGACGGACGCTTACCCTATGCCCAGGGTAGACGAGCTACTCGATCGTATAGCCAGGGGAAATTACCTGACCACTATTGAACTCTGCAAAGGTTACTGGCAGATTCCCCTGGCCACGGAGGCTATCCCCAAGTCGGCATTCGTCACCCCATTCGGCTTATATCAGTTTAGGGTAATGCCGTTTGGGATGAAGAATGCCCCAGCTACATTCCAGCGCTTGGTGGATAGGCTCCTGGATGGCTTCCAGAGTTTTGCTTGCGCCTACCTGGACGACATAGCGATCCACAGTGAGTCCTGGGAGGACCACTTAGCTCATGTGGGAATGGTTCTGGATCAGATCCGGGCTGCTGGCCTGACTCTGATGCCAGAAAAATGCCACTTTGGGATGGCCCGAGGTACAGTACCTGGGTCACCGGGTGGGGTGTGGAAAGCAGCGACCAGAGCCGGCCAAAATAGAAGCTGTCGCCAATTGGCCCACCCCCATCACTAAGACTCAGGTCCTAGCCTTCCTGGGCACGGCAGGGTACTATAGACGGTTCGTACCAGACTACAGCACACTTGCCAAACCCCTGACTGACTTGACCAAGAAGAACTTACCTCGACAGGTCCTGTGGTCTCCCCACTGTGAAACGGCTTTCCAGGCTCTCAAAAATGCTCTAATTAACGCTCCTGTCTTGGCGGCCCCAGCCCTTAACGAACGTTTTATCGTCCATACAGATGCTTCCATGTTCGGGCTGGGAGCCGTCCTCAGCCAAGTAGGCGAAGATGGAGGGGAGCATCCAGTTGCCTACATCAGCCGGAAGCTCCTGCCCCGCGAAGTCAGCTATGCAGCGGTCGAAAAGGAGTGTTTGGCTTTGGTGTGGGCATTAAAGAAATTGACTCCCTATTTATATGGTCAGGAGTTCACTCTGGTCACCGACCATAACCCGTTGGTGTGGCTGAACCGGGTCTCTGGAGATAACGGCAGGCTATTACGTTGGAGCTTATCGTTGCAACCCTTCAATTTCACCATTACTTACAGACCTGGGAAACAGAATGGCAACGCCGACGGGTTGTCCAGACAAACCGACCTCAGCCCTGCATAACCAGCGGTCTGGACAGCCTTAGTCTGCCACGAAAAGGGGTCAGACCGTGTCTGCCAGAGTGTTCCACAGAAAGGGAGCACTGTTACAGAAGCATTAGTTATTTTGTTGTGAAGAGCTTATTTCCCAGCAGCAATGCCTGAACCAGCAAGCCAGCGCCTAAGAAGGGCTCCAAGAAAACCGTAACAAGTATCATTTCATAAAGAGTTAACTCTTTTTTTTCAGCTTTTAGAAACTATTGTCTAATTACACGTTTGCTGGCCTCAGCTCTAAGTTTAGTGATAACAAATCCCATTGTCTAATCACCTCTGGAGCCAGACTGCTAATTGATAAGATGAACTTGTAAACTTGTTATCTTAAGTACTGTAATCCTATTGTGGCCTGTCAAAGGACAGTGCTCTCTATCTAAATGTGTGATGGGGGATTTTGTGCTTCCCCCCCTCTCCCCCTGGGAGTGCCCTGTGTGCATGTAACCTTAATAAAAAGCAGGCTGGGCATCCCAGTCCTGAGTTCTTGTTTGACCCTCAATCGCAGCGTTGACTCGTTTTTGTGGGCAGAAGGGTATCCTAGCTGTACTGCAGCTAAGGGAGATTATTCTATATTTGCGAGACTCATATAGAATACTATGGAAAGCAGCTTCTCCCCTCTTTAGCAATAGGGATCCAGGCTACTAAGCGGTCCATCTCTCAGCGAGACTAAGGGTAACCGTTACAGGGGCTGTGAACGTGGGCCTAATGGATAATTTACCTGCCGAAGTACTACTGGGCAACGATTTGGGCCCCATGACTTCTGCCTATGCTCCAGTATGCAACAACGAGGCGGACCCAGTGACTTCACGGGCCCAAGCCCGGACGGAGCGAGAGCTCTCACCAGTGCGGGAGACACAGGTAAGACCTACCCCGACCTTGCCTGACAGGCTAGGCCCCATACCCTGGGACACCCCAGATGCTTTCGAGGCAGAGTCTAAGACTGACCCGACCTTACAAAAGTACCGGGAACGAGCAGAGACCGGAGGGGGCGGGGCAGATAATGAAACATTCTTATGGGAAAAAGGGAAACTATACCGCTGGACAGAGAAAAGGGGACAGCGTAGGCGACAGCTGGTAGTGCCCCACAAATACCATCAAGAAATCCTCAAAATAGGCCACGACATCCCCTTAGCAGGCCACCTAGCCGTAACCCGTACCCTACACCGCATTACTCACACGTTCTTTTGGCCAGGGGTGCACGCTGACGTTAGAACTTACTGTAACACCTGCGATGTGTGTCAACGAGTAGGAAGGCGAGGCGATCACCCTAAAGCCCAGCTAGTAAATATGCCCATTGTAGAGGAACCCTTCAGCCGGGTTGCTATTGACCTAGTGGGACCACTGGCTACCCCTAGTCCCTCCGGTAAGCGATACATTCTTACCGTAGTGGACTACGCTACCAGGTACCCAGAGGCTGTCGCCCTATCCAACATACAAGCGGATACGGTAGCGAATGCACTAGTACAGGTGTTCTCCCGGGTAGGATTTCCAAAAGAAATCCTATCCGACCGAGGCACCCAATTTACGGCTGAATTGACCCAACAACTCTGGCAGGTTTGCAAAATTAAGTCCCTCCTGAGCTCCCCATACCACCCCCAGACGAACGGGCTGTGTGAGAGGTTCAATGGGACCCTCAAGCAAATGCTCAAGACGTTCACTCAGGAATACCGAGACTGGGAACGCTTTCTGCCGCACCTCCTATTTGCTTATCGGGAGGTGCCCCAGGAAACGACAGGGTTCTCTCCCTTCGAGTTGCTCTACGGAAGAAAGGTACGGGGACCCCTAAACCTGATCCGGGAGCACTGGGAGGGAGAGATGGAGGCTGACGGTGTCCCCATTGTGCCATACGTGCTGGAACTCAGGGACCGAATGGAGCAATTAGCCAAATCCGTGCGGGCTAATCTCCAGTTGGCCCAGAGAAGACAGAAAGTATGGTACGATCGGGGGGCCCGAAAGAGAATCTTCACCATAGGACAAAAGGTGTTAGTACTTAAGCCGGTGAAGACAGACAAATTGCAGGCGTCCTGGCAGGGTCCCTACCAGATCGTAGAGAAAAGGGGAGACACCACTTATGTGATAGCTAGCTGCCATGACAACAATCTTAGAAAGACATTCCATGTAAACATGCTCAAGGAATATTTTGAGCGACCAGAGAACGTGACGGCCGTATGTTGTTCCCCTCAGGAAGACCCCGACAGTTTACCCATTCCAGACCTATTAGAAAAGAGTCTCCCCACAGGTATAGTGGTGCAGGTTCAGATAGGGGACCGACTTAGCCCCACTGAAAGGGAGCAGCTTAACCAACTCCTCCAGTCCAAACACCTCACCTTCTCCCCGAAGCCAGGGTACACTACTTTAACCACCCACCAGGTAGATACTCCGGGACAAGCTCCCTTGCGCCAGGCTCCGTAACAAATCCCAGAAGCAGTTAGGACAGGAATGAAGAAGGAGATCGATGAGATGCTCCAGCTCAGGGTAATTGAGCCCTCCGATAGTCCCTGGGCCTTACCAGTTGTCTTGGTGCCCAAGAAAGATGGGACCACCCGGTTCTGCGTAGACTATCGGAGGCTCAATGAAAATACCGTGACGGACGCTTACCCTATGCCCAGGGTAGACGAGCTACTCGATCGTATAGCCAGGGGAAATTACCTGACCACTATTGGCCTCTGCAAAGGTTACTGGCAGATTCCCCTGGCCCCGGAGGCTATCCCCAAGTCGGCATTCGTCACCCCATTCGGCTTATATCAGTTTAGGGTAATGCCGTTTGGGATGAAGAATGCCCCAGCTACATTCCAGCTCTTGGTGGATAGGCTCCTGGATGGCTTCCAGAGTTTTGCTTGCGCCTACCTGGACGACATAACGATCCACAGTGAGTCCTGGGAGGACCACTTAGCTCATGTGGGAATGGTTCTGGATCAGATCCGGGCTGCTGGTCTGACTCTGAAGCCAGAAAAATGCCACTTTGGGATGGCCGAGGTACAGTACCTGGGTCACCGGGTGGGGTGTGGAAAGCAGCGACCAGAGCCGGCCAAAATAGAAGCTGTCGCCAATTGGCCCACCCCCATCACTAAGACTCAGGTCCTAGCCTTCCTGGGCACGGCAGGGTACTATAGACGGTTCGTACCAGACTACAGCACACTTGCCAAACCCCTGACTGACTTGACCAAGAAGAACTTACCTCGACAGGTCCTGTGGTCTCCCCACTGTGAAACGGCTTTCCAGGCTCTCAAAAATGCTCTAATTAACGCTCCTGTCTTGGAGCCCCAGCCCTTAACAAACGTTTTATTGTCCATACAGATGCTTCCATGTTCGGGCTGGGAGCCGACCTCAGCCAAGTAGGCGAAGATGGAGGGGAGCATCCAGTTGCCTACATCAGCCGGAAGCTCCTGCCCCGCGAAAGTCAGCTATGCAGCGGTCGAAAAGGAGTGTTTGGCTTTGGTGTGGGCATTAAAGAAATTGACTCCCTATTTATATGGTCAGGAGTTCACTCTGGTCACCGACCATAACCCGTTGGTGTGGCTGAACCGGGTCTCTGGAGATAACGGCAGGCTATTACGTTGGAGCTTATCGTTGCAACCCTTCAATTTCACCATTACTTACAGACCTGGGAAACAGATTGGCAACGCCGACGGGTTGTCCAGACAAACCGACCTCAGCCCCGCATAACCAGCGGTCTGGACAGCCTTAGTCTGCCCCGAAAAGGGGTCAGACCGTGTCTGCCAGAGTGTTCCACAGAAAGGGAGCACTGTTACAGAAGCATTAGTTATTTTGTTGTGAAGAGCTTATTTCCCAGCAGCAATGCCTGAACCAGCAAGCCAGCGCCTAAGAAGGGCTCCAAGAAAACCGTAACAAGTATCATTTCATAAAGAGTTAACTTTTTTTTTCAGCTTTTAGAAACTATTGCCTAAATACACGTTTGCTGGCCTCAGCTCTAAGTTTAGGGATAACCAATCCCATTGTCTAATCACCTCTGGAGCCAGACTGCTAATTGATAAGATGAACTTGTAAACTTGTTATCTTAAGTACTGTAATCCTATTGTGGCCTGTCAAAGGACAGTGCTCTCTATCTAAATGTGTGATGGGGGATTTTGTGCTTCCCCCCCTCTCCCCCTGGGAGTGCCCTGTGTGCATGTAACCTTAATAAAAAGCAGGCTGGGCATCCCAGTCCTGAGTTCTTGTTTGACCCTCAATTGCAGCGTTGACTCGTTTTTGTGGGCAGAAGGGTATCCTAGCTGTACTGCAGCTAAGGGAGATTATTCTATATTTGCGAGACTCATATAGAATACTATGGAAAGCAGCTTCTCCCCTCTTTAGCAATAGGGATCCAGGCTACTAAGCGGTCCATCTCTCAGCGAGACTAAGGGTAACCGTAACAGGTGGGATTGAGGGGGTCACTGGTTGGGGATAATGGTGAGACTGAGGGGGTCACAAGTTGGGAGCTGAGGGTAGGACTGAGGGGGTCACTGGTTGGGAGATGAGGGTGGGACTGAGGGGGTGTCATTGGTTGGGAGATGAGGGTGGGACTAGGGGGTCACTGGTTGGGGATGAGGATGGGCCTGGGGGGTCACTGGTTGGGGATGAGGTTGGGACTGAGGGGTAACTGTTTGGGGATGAGGATGGGATTGAGGGGGTCACTGGTTAGGGGATGAGGGTGGGATTGAGGGGGTCACTGGGGTTGGAGATGACTGAGGTGGTCACTGTTTGGGGATGAAGGTGGGACTGAGGGGAGTCACTGGTTGGAGGATGAGGGTGGGACTGAGGGGGTCACTGGTTGTGGATTATGGTGGGACTGAGGGGGCCACTGGTTAGGGGATGAGGGTGAGATTGAGGGGGTCACTGGGGTTGGGGATGACTGAGAGGGTCACTGTTTGGGGATGAAGGTGGGACTGAGGGGTATCACTGGTTGGGGGATCAGGGTGGGACTGAGGGGGTCACTGGTTTGGAAATGAGGGTTGGACTGAGGGGGTCACTGGTTGGGGGGATGAGGGTGGGACTGAGGGTGTCACAGTTTGGGGGGATGAGGGTGGGACTGAGGGGGTCACTGGTTGGGAGATGAGGGGTCACTGGTTGGGGGATGAGGGTGGGACTGAGGGTGTGACAGTTTGGGGGATGAGGGTGGGACTGAGGGGGTCACTGGTTTGAAATGAGGGTGGAACTGAGGTGGTCACTGGTTGGGGATAAGGGTGAGATCGATAGTTCAATGGTTTGGGGATGAGAAGGTCACTACTTGGGGGATGAGGGTGGGACTGAGGGGGTCACTGGTTGGGGATGAAGGTGGGACTGAGGGGGTCACTGGTTGGGGGATGAGGGTGGGACTGAGGGGGTCACTGGTTGGTGATGAGCGTAGGATGAGGGGGTCAATGGTTGGGGGTGAGGGTGGTACTGAGGGGATCACTGTTTGGGGATGAGGGTGGGACTGAGGTGGTCACTGGTTGGGGATGAGGGTAGGATGAGGGGGTCACTGGTTGAGGATGAGGGTGGTACTGAGGGGATCACTGGTTAGGAAATGAGGGTGGGACTGAGGGGGTCACTGGTTTTGGGATGAGGGTGGGACTAGGGGGTCACTGGTTGGTGGATGAGGGTGGGATTGAGGTTTTAACTGGTTGGTTATGAGGGGATCACTGGTTGGGAGATGAGGGTGGGAATGAGGGGGTCACTTGGGAGATGAGGGTGGGACTCTGGGGGTTACTGGTTGGGAGATGAGGGTTGGACTGACCATAACCCGTTGGTGTGGCTGAACCGGGTCTCTGGAGATAACAGCAGGCTATTACGTTGGAGCTTATCGTTGCAACCCTTCAATTTCACCATTACTTACAGACCTGGGAAACAGATTGGCAACGCCGACGGGTTGTCCAGACAAACCGACCTCAGCCCCGCATAACCAGCGGTCTGGACAGCCTTAGTCTGCCCCGAAAAGGGGTCAGACCGTGTCTGCCAGAGTGTTCCACAGAAAGGGAGCACTGTTACAGAAGCATTAGTTATTTTGTTGTGAAGAGCTTATTTCCCAGCAGCAATGCCTGAACCAGCAAGCCAGCGCCTAAGAAGGGCTCCAAGAAAACCGTAACAAGTATCATTTCATAAAGAGTTAACTTTTTTTTTCAGCTTTTAGAAACTATTGCCTAAATACACGTTTGCTGGCCTCAGCTCTAAGTTTAGGGATAACCAATCCCATTGTCTAATCACCTCTGGAGCCAGACTGCTAATTGATAAGATGAACTTGTAAACTTGTTATCTTAAGTACTGTAATCCTATTGTGGCCTGTCAAAGGACAGTGCTCTCTATCTAAATGTGTGATGGGGGATTTTGTGCTTCCCCCCCTCTCCCCCTGGGAGTGCCCTGTGTGCATGTAACCTTAATAAAAAGCAGGCTGGGCATCCCAGTCCTGAGTTCTTGTTTGACCCTCAATTGCAGCGTTGACTCGTTTTTGTGGGCAGAAGGGTATCCTAGCTGTACTGCAGCTAAGGGAGATTATTCTATATTTGCGAGACTCATATAGAATACTATGGAAAGCAGCTTCTCCCCTCTTTAGCAATAGGGATCCAGGCTACTAAGCGGTCCATCTCTCAGCGAGACTAAGGGTAACCGTAACAGGTGGGATTGAGGGGGTCACTGGTTGGGGATAATGGTGAGATTGAGGGGGTCACAAGTTGGGAGCTGAGGGTAGGACTGAGGGGGTCACTGGTTGGGAGATGAGGGTGGGACTGAGAGGGTCACTGGATGGGAGATGAGGATGGGACTGAGGGGGTGTCATTGGTTGGGAGATGAGGGTGGGACTAGGGGGTCACTGGTTGGGGATGAGGATGGGCCTGGGGGGTCACTGGTTGGGGATGAGGTTGGGACTGAGGGGTAACTGTTTGGGGATGAGGATGGGATTGAGGGGGTCACTGGTTAGGGGATGAGGGTGGGATTGAGGGGGTCACTGGGGTTGGAGATGACTGAGGTGGTCACTGTTTGGGGATGAAGGTGGGACTGAGGGGAGTCACTGGTTGGAGAATGAGGGTGGGACTGAGGGGGTCACTGGTTGTGGATTATGGTGGGACTGAGGGGGCCACTGGTTAGGGGATGAGGGTGAGATTGAGGGGGTCACTGGGGTTGGGGATGACTGAGAGGGTCACTGTTTGGGGATGAAGGTGGGACTGAGGGGTATCACTGGTTGGGGGATCAGGGTGGGACTGAGGGGGTCACTGGTTTGGAAATGAGGGTTGGACTGAGGGGGTCACTGGTTGGGGGATGAGGGTGGGACTGAGGGTGTCACAGTTTGGGGGATGAGGGTGGGACTGAGGGGGTCACTGGTTGGGAGATGAGGGGTCACTGGTTGGGGGATGAGGGTGGGACTGAGGGTGTGACAGTTTGGGGGATGAGGGTGGGACTGAGGGGGTCACTGGTTTGAAATGAGGGTGGAACTGAGGTGGTCACTGGTTGGGGATAAGGGTGAGATCGATAGTTCAATGGTTTGGGGATGAGAAGGTCACTACTTGGGGGATGAGGGTGGGACTGAGGGGGTCACTGGTTGGGGATGAAGGTGGGACTGAGGGGGTCACTGGTTGGGGGATGAGGGTGGGACTGAGGGGGTCACTGGTTGGTGATGAGCGTAGGATGAGGGGGTCAATGGTTGGGGGTGAGGGTGGTACTGAGGGGATCACTGTTTGGGGATGAGGGTGGGACTGAGGTGGTCACTGGTTGGGGATGAGGGTAGGATGAGGGGGTCACTGGTTGAGGATGAGGGTGGTACTGAGGGGATCACTGGTTAGGAAATGAGGGTGGGACTGAGGGGGTCACTGGTTTTGGGATGAGGGTGGGATTAGGGGGTCACTGGTTGGTGGATGAGGGTGGGATTGAGGTTTAAACTGGTTGGTTATGAGGGGATCACTGGTTGGGAGATGAGGGTGGGAATGAGGGGGTCACTTGGGAGATGAGGGTGGGACTCTGGGGGTTACTGGTTGGGAGATGAGGGTTGGACTGAGGGGGGGCACTGTTTGGGGGATGAGGCAGGGACTAGGATTTCACTGGTTGGGGGATGAGGGTGGGACTGAGGTGGTCACTGGTTGAGGATTATGGTGGGACTTAGGGGGCCACTGGTTGGGGTATAACGGTGGGATTGAAGGAGTCACTGGTTGGGGATGAGGATGGGACTGAGGGGGTAGCAGGTTGGGGATGAGGATGGGATTGAGGGGGTCACTGGTTATGGGATGAGAGTGGGACTGAGGGAGTCACTGATTGGGGATGAGGGTGGGAATGAGGGGGTCACTGGTTGGGGGATGAGGGTGGGACTGAGGGGTCACTGGTTGGGAGATGAGGGTGTGATTGAGGGGGTAACTGGTTGGGGGATGAGGGTGAGACTAAGGGGGTCACTGGTTTAGGGATGAGGGTGGGACTGAGAGGCTCACTAGTTGGGGATGAGGGTGGGACTGAGGGGGTCACTAGTTGGGGGATGAGGGTGGGACTGAGGGGATCACTGGTTGGGGCATGAGGGTGAGACTGAGGGGGTAACTGGTTGTGGGATGAGGGCAGGACTAAGGGGGTCACAGGTTGGGAGATGTGGTCACTGGCCAGCTACTTAGCTGCAGTCACCAGGGAGGAAGCAGGACCCCTTTGGCGGAGCTACCCAGTCGGGGTAGCCGGGTTATCCATCACAGGTGGGACTGAGAGTCATTGGTTGGGGGTGAGGGTGGGATTGATGGTGTCACTTGTTGGGGATGAGGGTGGGATTGAGGGGGTCACTGGTTGGGGATGAGGGTGGGATTGAGTGAGTCACCGGTTGGGGGATGAGGGTGGGATTGAGGGAGTCACTGGTTGGGGATGAGGATGGGACTGAGGGGGTTACTGATTGTGGATGAGGATGGGACTGAGGGGTCTCTGGTTGGGGATGAGGATGGGATTGGGGGGTCACTGGTTGTGGATGAGGATGGGATTGAGGGGTTCACTGGTTGGGGATAATGATTGGACTGAGGGTGTCAAAGGTTGGGAGATGAGGGTGGGACTGAGGGGGTCACTGGTTGGGGATAAGGGTGGGACTGAGGGGGTCACTGGTTGGGAGATGAGGGTGGGACTGTGGGGGGGGGTCACTGGTGTGGGGATGAGGGTGGGACTGAGGGGGTCACTGGTTGGTGATGAGCATAGGATGAGGGGATCACTGGTTGGGGGGTGAGAGTGGTACTGATGGGATCACTGGTTGGGGATGAGGGTGGGACTGAGGGTGTCACTGGTTGGGGGATGAGGGTAGGATGAGTGGGTCACTGGTTGAGGATGAGGGTGGTACTGAGGGGATCACTGGTTAGGAAATGAGGGTGGGACTGAGGGGGTCACTGGTTGGGGGATGGATGAGTGTGGGACTAGGGGGTCACTGGTTGGGGGATGAGGGTGGGATTGAAGTTTTAACTGGTTGGTGATGAGGGTGGGATTGAGAGGGTCACAGGTTGGGAGATGAGGGTGGGACTGTGGGGGTCACTGGTTGGGGATGAGAGTGGGACTGAGGGGGTCACTGGTTGGGATATGAGGGTTGGACTGAGGGGGGTCACTGGTTGGGGGATGAGGGTGGGTCTAGGAGGTCACTGGTTGGGAATGAGGGTGGGACTGAGGTGTTCACTGGTTGGGGATTATGGTGGGACTGAGGGGGCCACTGGTTGGGGTATAATGGTGGAATTGAGGGAGTCACTGGTTGGGGATGAGGAAGGGACTGAGGGGGTATCAGGTTGGGGATGAGGATGGGATTGAGGGGGTCACAGGTTAGGGGATAAGGGTGGGATTGATAGTTGGGGTATGAATGTGGGATGAGTGTGGGACTGAGGGGGTCACTGGTTGGGGGATGAGGGTGGGACTGAGAGGGTCACTGGTTGGGGATGAGGGTGCGACTGAGGGGGTCACTAGATGGGGTATGAGGGTGGGACTGAGGGGATCACTGGTTGGGGCATGAGGGTGGGACTGAGGGGGTAACTGGTTGTGGGATGAGGGCGGGACTAAGGGGGTCACAGGTTGGGAGATGTGGTCACTTGCCAGCTACTTAGCTGCAGTCACCAGGGAGGAAGCAGGACCCGTTTGGTGGAGCTACCCAGTTGGGGTAGCCGGGGTATCCGTCACAGGTGGGACTGAGTGTCACTGGTTGGGGATAAGGGTGGGATTGAGGGTGTCACTGGTCTGGAATAAGGGTGGGATTGAGGGTTTCACTGGTTGGGAGATGAGGTTGGTACTTAGGGGGTCACAGGTTGGGGGATGAGGGTGGGACTGAGGGGGTCACAGGTTGGGAGATGAGTCCCTTCCTTATCCCCAAGGGGTCACTGGTTGGGAGAAGAGGGTGAGACTGAGGGAGTCACTGGTTGGGAGATGAGGGTGGAAATGAGGGGGTCACAGGTTGGGGATGAGGGTGGGATTGAGGGGGTCACTGGTTGGGGATGAGGATGGGACTGAGGGGGTTACTGATTGTGGATGAGGATGGGACTGAGGGGTCTCTGGTTGGGGATGAGGATGGGATTGGGGGGGTCACTGGTTGTGGATGAGGATGGGATTGAGGGGTTCACTGGTTGGGGATAATGATGGGACTGAGGGGGTCACAGGTTGGGAGATGAGGGTGGGACTGAGGGGGTCACTGGTTGGGGATAAGGGTGGGACTGAGGGGTCACTGGTTGGGAGACGAGGGTGGGACTGTGGGGGGGGTCACTGGTGTGGGGATGAGGGTGGCACTGAGGGGGTCACTGGTTGGTGATGAGCGTAGGATGAGGGGGTCACTGGTTGGGCGGTGAGGGTGGTACTGATGGGATCACTGGTTGGGTATGAGGGTGGGACTGAAGGTGTCACTGGTTGGGGGATGAGGGTAGGATGAGGGTGTCACTGGTTGAGGATGAGGGTGGTACTGAGGGGATCACTGGTTAGGAAATGAGGGTGGGACTGAGGGGGTCACTGGTTGGGAGATGATTGTGGGACTAGGGGGTCACTGGTTGTGGGATGAGGGTGGGATTTAAGTTTTAACTGGTTGGTGATGAGGGTGGGATTGAGAGGGTCACAGGTTGGGAGATGAGGGTGGGACTGTGGGGGTCACTGGTTAGGGATGAGAGTGGGATTGAGGGGGTCACTGGTTGGGAGATGAGGGTTGGACTGAGGGGGGTCACTGGTTGGGGATGAGGGTGGGACTAGGAGGTCACTGGTTGGGGGATGAGGGTGGGACTGAGGTGGTCACTGGTTGGGGATTATGGTGGGACTGAGGGGGCCACTGGTTGGGTATAATGGTGGGATTGAGGGAGTCACTGGTTGGGGATGAGGATGGGACTGAGGGGTTAACAGGTTGGGGATGAGGATGGGATTGAGGGGGTCACTGGTTAGGGTATAAGGGTGGGATTGATAGTTGGGGTATGAATGTGGGATGAGTGTGGGACTGAGGGGGTCACTGGTTGGGGGATGAGGGTGGGACTGAGAGGGTCACTGGTTGGGGATGAGGGTGGGACTGAGGGGGGTCACTGGTTGTGGATGAGGGTGGGACTGAGGGGATCACTGGCTGGGGCATGAGGGTGGGACTGAGGGGGTAACTGGTTGTGGGATGAGGGCGGGACTAAGGGAGTCACAGGTTGTGAGATGTGGTCACTTGCCAGCTACTTAGCTGCAGTCACCAGGGAGGAAGCAGGACCCGTTTGGTGGAGCTACCCAGTCGGGGTAGCCGGGGTATCCGTCACAGGTGGGACTGAGTGTCACTGGTTGGGGGTGAGGGTGGGATTGAGGGTGTCACTGGTTGGGGATAAGGGTGGGATTGAGGGGGTCACTGGTTGGGGATGAGGGTGGGATTGAGGGGGTCACTGGTTGGGCATAATGGTGGGACTGAGGGGGTCACAGGTTTGGAGATGAGGGTGGGACTGAGGGTTCACTGGTTCGGAGATGAGGGTGGGACTGTGGGGGGGTCACTTGCTGGGGGATGAGGGTGGGACTAGGGGGTCTCTGGTTGGGGGATGATGGTGGGAATGAGGTGGTCACTGGTTTTGGATTATGGTGGGACTGAGGGGGCCACTGGTTGGGGGATGAGGGTGAGACTGAGCGGATCACTGGTTGGGGATAAGTGTGGGACTGAGGGGATCACTGGTTGGGGGATGAGGGTAGGAATGAGGGGTCACTGGTTGGGGGATGAGGGAGTGACTGAGAGGGTCACTGGTTGGGGATGAGGGTGGGACTGAGGGTGTCACTGGTTGGGGGTGAGGGTGGGTTTGAGGTGGTCACTGGTTGTGGGATGAGGGTGGGGTCGATAGGTCACTGGTTTGGGGATGAGAAGGTCACTAGTCTGGGGATGAGGGTGGGACTGAGGGGGTCACTGGTTGGGGATGAGTGTGGGATGAGGGGGTCACTGGTTGGGGGATGAGGGTGGTACTGAGGGGATCACTGGTTGGGAATGAGAGTTGGACTGAGGGGGTCACTGGTTTGTGAATGAGGTTGGGATGAGGGGGTCACTGGTTGGGGATGTATGTGGGACTGAAGGTGTCACTGGTTGGGAGATGAGGGTGGGACTGAGAGAGCCATTGGATAGGGATGATGGTGGGATTGCGGGTTTCACTGGTTGGGGATGAGGGTGGGAATGATGGGGTCACTGATTTGGTATGAGGGTGGGACAGAGGGGGTCACAGGTTGGGAGATGAGGGTGGTACTGAGGGGGTCACTGGTTGGGGATGAGGGTGGGACAGAGGGTGTCACTGGTTGGGGGATGAGGGTAGGACTGAGGGTGTCACTGGTTGGGGGATGATGGTGGGAATGAGGGGTCACAGGTTGGGGATGAGGGTGGGATTGAGGGGGTCACTGGTTGGGGGATGAGGGTGGTGCTGTGGGGGTCACTGAATGGGGGAGAATGGTGGGACTGAGGGGGTCACTGGTTGGGGGATGAGCATGGGACTGAGGGGGTCACTGGTTGGGGATTATGGTGGGACTGAGGGGGGCCACTGGGTGGGGTATGAGGGGATCACTGTTTGGATTAGAAGGGTGGGACTGAGGGGTTACTGGTTGGGGGATGAGCATGGGACTGAGGGGGTCACTGTTTGGGGATTATGGTGGGACTGAAGGGGTCACTGGTTGAGGAATGTGGGTGGGATTGAGGGAGTCACTGGTTGGGGGATGAGGGTGGGATTGAGGGAGTCACTGGTTGGGGATGAGGATGGGATTGAGGGTTTTCTGATTTAGGATGAGGATGGGATTGAAGGATTAACGGTTTAGGGGATGAGGATGGGATTGAGGGGGTCAATGGTTGGGGATAAGGTTGGGACTGAGGGGGTCACTGGTTGGGGATGAGGATGAGACTGAGGGGTCACTGGTTGGGGATAAGGATGGGACTGAGGGTATTACTGGTTGGGAGATGAGGGTGGGACTGAGGGGATCACTGGTTGTGGATGAAGGTTGGACTGATGGGGTCACTAGTTGGGGAATGAGGGCGGATGAGGGAAGGATCAAGAAGTCACAAGGGGTGATGGTGGGACTGAGGGGGTCACTGATCGGGGGATGAGGGTGGGAGTGAGGGGGTCTCCAGTTTAGGGGATGAGGGTGGGACTAAGGGGGTCACAGGTTGGGGGTGAGGTTGGGACTGAGTGCTTTACTTGTTGGGGGAGGATTGTGAGACATAGGGGGTCACTGGTGTGGAATGAGGGTGGGACTGAGGGGGTCACTGGTTGGGGGATGAGGTTGGGACTGTGGAGGTCACTGGTTGGGGGATGGGGCTGGTACTGAGGGGATCACTGTGACAGACCCTTCTGTCAGGACTGAAGGAGTTAATTGTGTTTAGCTAAGAATCTAATTTCTAAAGACAGGTTTTCTGGCCTCAGCTATTGTGTGCTATAATTACATTTAAGTAGTAAACAGGCCATTGTTTAATCACCCTCAGAGAGCAGACGCTAGGTGATAAGACAAGCCAAATGTGTTTAAGTTGTTATCTGCCTAAGTAAAGTATTTAAGTAATGTAATTCTACTGTTTCATAAAAGGGCGTCTTCCCCTTTTTATCTAAATGTACAAGAGTCTTTCAACCCCCCCATCTGGGGTCAAACCTGTATAAATACTAGGCATCTAGCCTTTAATAAATGACATTCTGTTTTAAACCTGAAACTGGCTGGGTTGTGAATTGCTGATTCCCTATGCAGGACGTTTTTCCCTGGTATTAACCCTTGGTACACTGTTGGTACTGTAACAATTGGTGGCAAGCGACGGAATGAACCTTATCGCCCAGAAGAGCAACTACACAAGCCAGTAACCTCAGGAAGAGGGGGATTATTACAATACTGACTAAGATGGAAAGAGTACCAGGGACAGAAGGAACCAATGGGCCCAGCATATCAGACAGAACCCCTGAAGAAGCAAGCTTTGATCGGGCGGTTAAAATAAGACAGGCATATTATGGCCCCAACCCATCTGCGGAAATTATCGACCGGGTCATAGCAGCTGTGGAGGCCAACCTACTTCGCCAAAGCAGCGCTGCAGCAGCCCAAGTGGAAAAGAGAAAAGTAAATTTTGCAGCTTTTAAAAACTTCCTGGAAACAGAAGGAGAGATTGATGGGTTCCTTGCGGATTTTGAGAGGCAAGGTACCCGCAGAGGACTGGGTCACAATATTATCCGGAAAATTATCCGGCCGGGCCAGTGAGGCTGTTCGGGCCATTCCAGATGAGGAGGTTGGGGATTATAATACTGTGAAAGAGGCTCTGCTCTCCAGGTATGCGGTTACACCGGAGGCATACCGGAGGCGGTTCAGAGACACTGTTAAATTAGCTGGTGATTCCTACGTTGAGTGGGCATGTAAGGTGCACCGCACAGCAGCTCACTGGATAGCGGGGTGCCAAGCCGTATCTGGGGAAGAGGTGCTGCAGCTATTCCTGTTGGAACATTGCTTTGACAAGTTATCAGCAGGAGTTAGAGAGTGGGTTCGGGACCGTAAACCCTCCACCCTGCATGAAGCTGCTCGCCTGGCAGATGAGTATATGGATGCCCGCAAACTGGACACTGCTACCACTAAGCCCCCTGCTAGAGTGGAGTAGAGACCCCCCAGTCACCCCAGCAGCTGCCAGTTACCAACCCCCGGCGCACCGCTATACCACACGGCCTCCGGCCACGAACTACCCTCAGAGAGCCCGGTTCAATTCACGGGGCTACTCACAGCCTATTTGGTGCTTTGGATGTAAGCAACTAGGGCACAAAAGACCAGAGTGTCCCCTAAATACAGCGAACCAAGCACAGTCCTGGAGAAGACCCGCCGGCGGAATCCCACGTAACTCTCAGCCTGCGGCCCGCTACGTAGAGGCGCAAGAATGCTGGAGCATCCTACATGAGGCAGACCTTGTGCAAGCTGCCCACCGGAATAACCGGCAACTGGTTAAAGTGAATGGGAAGAAGGTCAGTGGTCTACGGGATACTGGTGCTACCATGACCTTGCTTCAAAAGAACTTGGTGTCTGAGAAACAGTACACTGGAGACACTGTGGCTGTGAGGGTAGCAGGGGGCGATGTGTTCAGCCTACCTGTTGCCAGGGTACATTTGGATTGGGGAGTGGGTGCTAGACCTGTGAATGTGGGGGTCAAGAAGGACTTACCTGCTGATGTTCTTCTTGGAAATGACTTGGCTCCCCTTGTTTCTGCCTATGCTCCCATGGGTCCCGCTGATGTTAACCCTGTGACTACCCGTGCTCAGATCCGTGCAGCAGAGACTGACCCCCCTGCTGCTAAGCCCCAGGACGCTGAGCTCAGTAAATCTCTATCCGCTATTGATACGTGGAAGTCCCGTTACAATGCGCTGATGAAGGAGAAGAGGAGCGCAGAGGAAAAAGCACGTTTAGAACGTGAATCTCTGCTAGACAAGCTGCACCGACAGACTGCAGAAAACACCAGCTTGAGAGTGGAACATGAAACATTAAAGACCAACTTAGCGACACTTGAGGAGAAGCTGACGCTGGCTCATAGTGAGGTGCAGCAACTCAAGGGCACCCTATGTCAGTATGAAGGGATTGTGGATACCTATAAAGAGCAGGTACAGAAAACTCATAAAGAAGCTGATGGGATTTTGAAGGACTGTTTAGCCCTAGTCTGGGCACTGAGGAAGTTGAACCCTTCTTTGTATGGACAGGAATTCTCTCTCATAACGGGAATACAGATGGATTGTCCTGGCAAACTGACATGCCTACCACCTCCTAGTCCGGTCATCCCCAGGTTGACCCGCCAAAGGGTCAAGCCGGGTCTGCCGGAGTGTTCCACAAGGGGGGAGATATGTGACAGACCCTTCTGTCAGGACTGAAGGAGTTAATTGTGTTTAGCTAAGAATCTAATTTCTAAAGACAGGTTTTCTGGCCTCAGCTATTGTGTGCTATAATTACATTTAAGTAATAAACAGGCCATTGTTTAATCACCCTCAGAGAGCAGACGCTAGGTGATAAGACAAGCCAAATGTGTTTAAGTTGTTATCTACCTAAGTAAAGTATTTAAGTAATGTAATTCTACTGTTTCATAAAAGGGCGTCTTCCCCTTTTTATCTAAATGTACAAGAGTCTTTCAACCCCCCCATCTGGGGTCAAACCTGTATAAATACTAGGCATCTAGCCTTTAATAAATGACATTCTGTTTTAAACCTGAAACTGGCTGGGTTGTGAATTGCTGATTCCCTATGCAGGACGTTGTTCCCTGGTATTAACCCTTGGTACACTGTTGGTACTGTAACAATCACTGGTTGGGATGAGGGGGTCACTGGTTGGGGAATGAGGGTGGGACTGAGGGGGTCACAGTTTAGGGGATTAGAGTGGGACTAAGGGGGTCACTAGTTGGGGGATGAGGGTGGGAATGAGGGGGTCACTAGTTGGGGAGATAAGGGTTGGACTGAGGGGGTTACTGGTTGGGGATGAGGGTGGGACTGAGGGTGTAACAGTTTAGGGGTTGAGGGTGGGACTGAGGGGTTCACAGGTTGGGGCTGAGGGTGGCACTGAGGGGGGTCACTGGCTGGGGGATGAGGGTGAGACTTAGGAGGTCACTAATTGGGGGATGAGGGTGGGACTGATGGTGTCACAGTTTAGGGGTTGAGGGTGGGACTGAGGGGGTCACAGTTTGGGGGGTGAGGGTGGGACTGAGGGGGTCACAGTTTGGGGGGTGAGGGTGGGACTGAGGTTTTACTGGTTTGGGAGATGAGGGTGGGACTGAGGGGATCACTGGTTGTGGATGAGGGTGGGACTGATGGAGTCACTTATTGGGGAATGAGGGGGGATGAGGGAAGGATCGAGAAGTCACTGCTTTGGGGATGAGGTTGGAATGAGGGTGTCATTGGTTGGGGGATGAGGGTGCCACTGAGGGGGTCACTAGTTGGGGGGTGAAGGTGGGACTGAGGGGGTCACTGGTTGGGGGATGAGGGTGGGACTGAGGGGGTCACAGTTTAGGGTTTGAGGGTGGGACTGAGGGGGTCACTGGTTGGGGGATGAGGGTGAGACTTAGGTGGTCACTGGTTGGGGAAGAGGGTGGGACTGAGGGGGTCACTGGTTGGGGGATTAGGGTGGGACGGTGGGGGTCACTGGTTGGGGGATGAGGGTGGTACTGAGGGGATCACTGGTTAGGGGTGAGGGAGGGACTGAGGCGGTCACTGGTTGGGGAATGAGGGTGAGATGAGGGGGTCACTGGTTGGAGATGACGGTGGGACTAAGGGGGTCACTGGTTGGGGGATGAGGGTGGGTATGAGGGGTTCACTGGTTGGGGGGATGAGGGTTTGACTGAGGGGGTCACTGGTTGGGGGATGAGGGTGGTTCTGAGGGGGTCACTGGTTGGGGGATGAGGGTGGTACTGAGAGTGTCACAGTTTGGAGGATGAGGGTGGGACTGAGGGGATCACTGGTTGGGGTTGAGGGTGGGACTGAAGTGGTCACTGGTTGGGGGATGAGGGTGGGATTGATAGGTCACTGGTTTGGGGATGAGAAGGT
Source organism: Bombina bombina (assembly GCF_027579735.1). Taxonomy (NCBI): domain Eukaryota; kingdom Metazoa; phylum Chordata; class Amphibia; order Anura; family Bombinatoridae; genus Bombina; species Bombina bombina. Next base: position 1,447,805,469 of record NC_069500.1, on the reverse strand, counting down.
CACTAGTTGGGAGATGAGGGTGGTACAGAGGGAATTACTGGTTGGAGATGAGGGTGGGAGAATGAGTGGTCACAGGTTGGGACTGAGGGAGTCACTGCTTGGGGATGAGGGTAGGATTGAGGGTGTCACTGGTTGGGGATGAGGGTGGGATTGAGGGGATTACTGGTTTGGGATGAGGGTAGGATTGAGGGGTTCACTGGGTGGGGATGAGGGTGGGACAGAGGGAGTCACTGGTTGGGAATGAGGGTGGGACTGAGGGGGTCACTGTTTGTGGATGAGTGTGGGACAGAGGGAGTCACTGGTTGGGGGATCAGGGTGGGACTGAGGGGGTCATTGGTTGGGGATGAGGGTGGGACAGAGGGAGTCACTGGTTGGGGGATGAGGGTGGGACTGAGGGGGTCATTGGTTGGGGATGAAGATGGGACTGAGGGGTTTACTGGTTGGGAGATGAGGGTGGGGCTGAGGGGGGTCACTGGTTGGGGGATGAGGGTGGGACTGAGGAGGTCACTAGTTGGGGTATTAGGGTGAGTCTGAGGGGGTCACTGGTTAGGGGATAAGGGTGAGACTTAGGGGTCACTGGTTGGGAAATGAGGGTGGAAGTGGGAGAGTCACTGGTTGGGTATGAGGCTGGGATTAAGGGTGTCACTGGTTGTGGATTAGGGAGGGATTGAAGGGGTCACTGGTTGGGAGATGGGTGGGATTAAGGGGGTCACTGGTTAGGGATGAGGATTGGATTGAGGGGGTCACTGGTTTGGGGATAAGGATGGGACTGAGGGGGTCACTGGTTGGGTGATGAGTGTGCGACTGAGGGGGTCACTGGTTGGGGATTATGGTGGGACTGAGGGGGCCACTGGTTGGGAGATGAGGGTTGGATTGAGGGAGTCACTGGTTGGGGGATGAGGGTGGGATTGAGGGAGTCACTGGTTGGGGATGTGGATGGGACTGAGGGGTTACTGTTTGGGGATGAGGATGGGACTGAGGGGTCTCTGGTTGTGGATGAGGATGGGATTGAGGGGGTCACTGGTTGTGGATGAGGATGCGATTGAGGGGTTCACTGGTTGGGGATAAAGTTGGGACTGAGGGGGTCACAGGTATGGGATGAGGATGGGACTGGGGTCACTGGTTGGAGGATGAGGGTGGGTCTGAGGGGGTCACTGGTTGAGGATATGGGTGGGACTGAGCGGGTCATTGTTTGGTAGATGAGGGTAGGACTGAGGGGATCACTGGTTGGGGGATGCGGGTGGGACTGAGGGGGTCACTGGATGGGGTATTAGGCTGGGTCTGAGGGGGTCACTGGTTAGGAGATGAGGGTGGGACTGAGGGGGTCACTGGTTGGGGGATGAGGGTGGGACTGAGGGGGTCACTGGATGGGGTATTAGGCTGGGTCTGAGGGGGTCACTGGTTAGGGGATAAGGGTAAGACTTAGGGGTCACTGGTTGGGAAATGAGGGTGGAAGTGGGAGAGTCACTGGTTGGGTATGAGGCTGGGATTAAGGGTGTCACTGGTTGTGGATTAGGGTGGGATTGAAGGGGTCACTGGTTGGGAGATGGGTGGGATTAAGGGGGTCACTAGTTAGGGATGAGGATTGGATTGAGGGGGTCACTGGTTTGGGGATAAGGATGGGACTGAGGGGGTCACTGGTTGGGTGATGAGTGTGCGACTGAGGGGGTCACTGGTTGGGGATTATGGTGGGACTGAGGGGGCCACTGGTTGGGAGATGAGGGTTGGATTGAGGGAGTCACTGGTTGGGGGATGAGGGTGGGATTGAGGGAGTCACTGGTTGGGGATGTGGATGGGACTGAGGGGTTACTGTTTGGGGATGAGGATGGGACTGAGGGGTCTCTGGTTGTGGATGAGGATGGGATTGAGGGGGTCACTGGTTGTGGATGAGGATGCGATTGAGGGGTTCACTGGTTGGGGATAAAGTTGGGACTGAGGGGGTCACAGGTATGGGATGAGGATGGGACTGGGGGTCACTGGTTGGAGGATGAGGGTGGGTCTGAGGGGGTCACTGGTTGAGGATATGGGTGGGACTGAGCGGGTCATTGTTTGGTAGATGAGGGTAGGACTGAGGGGATCACTGGTTGGGAGATGAGGGTGGGACTGAGGGAGTCACTGGTTGGGGAAGAGGGCGGGATTGAAGGTGTCACTGATTGGGAGATGAGGGTGGGACTGAAGGAGTTACTGGTTGGAGATGAGGGTGGGACTGAGGAGGTCACAGGTTGTGGATGAGGGTGGGACTGAGGGAGTCTCTGGTTGTGAGATGAGGGTGGGACTGAGGGAGTCACTGGTTAGGGGATGAGGGGGTCACTAGTTGGGGGATAAGGGTGGGACTGAGGGTGTCACAATTTGGGGATGACGGTGGGACTGAGAGGGGTCACAGGTTGGGGGTTGAGGGTGGGACTGAGGTGTTCACTGGTTGGGGATGAAAGTGGGATTGATAGGTCACTGGTTTGGGGATTAGGGTGGGACTGAGGGGGTCACTGGTTGTGGGATGGGGGTGGGACTCAGGGTGTCACAGTTTGGGGGATGGGTGGGTTATTGGTTGAAAATGAGGGTGGGACTGAGAGGATCACTGGTTGGGAGATGAGGGTGGCACTGAGCGAGTCACTGGTTGGGGATGAGGGTGGGATTGAGGGTGTCACTTATTGGAAGATGAGGGTGGGACTGAGGAGGTCACTGGCTGGGGATGAGGGTGGGACTGAGGAGATCACTGGTTGGGGGATGAGGGTGGGAATGAGGGTGTCACTGGTCTGGAATAAGGGTGGGATTGAGGGTTTCACTGGTTGGGAGATGAGGTTGGGATTTAGGGGGTCACAGGTTGGGGGATGAGGGTGGGACTGAGGGGGTCTCCAGTTTAGGGGATGAGGGTGGGACTAAGGGGGTCACAGGTTGGGGGTGAGGTTGGGACTGAGTGCTTTACTTGTTGGGGGAGGATTGTGAGACATAGGGGGTCACTGGTGTGGAATGAGGGTGGGACTGAGGGGGTCACTGGTTGGGGGATGAGGTTGGGACTGTGGAGGTCACTGGTTGGGGGATGGGGCTGGTACTGAGGGGATCACTGGTTGGGATGAGGGGGTCACTGGTTGGGGAATGAGGGTGGGACTGAGGGGGTCACAGTTTAGGGGATTAGAGTGGGACTAAGGGGGTCACTAGTTGGGGGATGAGGGTGGGAATGAGGGGGTCACTAGTTGGGGAGATAAGGGTTGGACTGAGGGGGTTACTGGTTGGGGATGAGGGTGGGACTGAGGGTGTAACAGTTTAGGGGTTGAGGGTGGGACTGAGGGGTTCACAGGTTGGGGCTGAGGGTGGCACTGAGGGGGTCACTGGCTGGGGGATGAGGGTGAGACTTAGGAGGTCACTAATTGGGGGATGAGGGTGGGACTGATGGTGTCACAGTTTAGGGGTTGAGGGTGGGACTGAGGGGGTCACAGTTTGGGGGGTGAGGGTGGGACTGAGGGGGTCACAGTTTGGGGGGTGAGGGTGGGACTGAGGTTTTACTGGTTTGGGAGATGAGGGTGGGACTGAGGGGATCACTGGTTGTGGATGGTGGGACTGATGGAGTCACTTATTGGGGAATGAGGGGGGATGAGGGAAGGATCGAGAAGTCACTGCTTTGGGGATGAGGTTGGAATGAGGGTGTCATTGGTTGGGGGATGAGGGTGCCACTGAGGGGGTCACTAGTTGGGGGGTGAAGGTGGGACTGAGGGGGTCACTGGTTGGGGGATGAGGGTGGGACTGAGGGTGTCACAGTTTAGGGTTTGAGGGTGGGACTGAGGGGGTCACTGGTTGGGGGATGAGGGTGAGACTTAGGTGGTCACTGGTTGGGGAAGAGGGTGGGACTGAGGGGGTCACTGGTTGGGGGATTAGGGTGGGACGGTGGGGGTCACTGGTTGGGGGATGAGGGTGGTACTGTGGGGATCACTGGTTAGGGGTGAGGGAGGGACTGAGGCGGTCACTGGTTGGGGAATGAGGGTGAGATGAGGGGGTCACTGGTTGGAGATGACGGTGGGACTAAGGGGGTCACTGGTTGGGGGATGAGGGTGGGTATGAGGGGTTCACTGGTTGGGGGGATGAGGGTTTGACTGAGGGGGTCACTGGTTGGGGGATGAGGGTGGTACTGAGGGGGTCACTGGTTGGGGGATGAGGGTGGTACTGAGAGTGTCACAGTTTGGAGGATGAGGGTGGGACTGAGGGGATCACTGGTTGGGGTTGAGGGTGGGACTGAAGTGGTCACTGGTTGGGGGATGAGGGTGGGATTGATAGGTCACTGGTTTGGGGATGAGAAGGTCACTAGTTGGGAGATGAGGGTGGTACAGAGGGAATTACTGGTTGGGGATGAGGGTGGGAGAATCAGTGGGTCACAGGTTGGGACTGAGGGAGTCACTGCTTGGGGATGAGGGTAGGATTGAGGGTGTCACTGGTTGGGGATGAGGGTGGGATTGAGGGGATTACTGGTTTGGGATGAGGGTAGGATTGAGGGGTTCACTGGGTGGGGATGAGGGTGGGACAGAGGGAGTCACTGGTTGGGGATGAGGGTGGGACTTGATGGGTATGTATATGTGTATGTGTGTGTATGTGTATGTATGTGTATGTATGTGTATATATATGTGTATGTATATATGTGTATGTGTATATATATATATATATATATGTATATATGTGTGTATATATATTATATATATTATGTTAGATGGGTAATTTGAATCTCACATATTAAGCATATTGAGGGTAACTTTAAATCTTGTATCAAATGTTTATAATGCAGCATTCCACAAGTTTCTTTCTGTATAAGTTGTAACATATGGTTCTAATATAAGTTCCTCTCTACAAATGGTTATATGGGCATATTCTGTTATGTGCTATAACAACATTCTTATTTCCTGTGGGCCCCTTATGCAGATGTGAAGTTAACTACGTTTTTTATATATTCCCTGTGACCTCATGTATGACGTATACATCACTATAAATTCTTTGTGTGTTCTTCAAATAAACAGGACTTTTGTGAAAACACTCAGTTGCATGTGTGTGTGATTTCAGTGGTCACCCCAGGGCCCTGAAGAAAACGTGTGCCGCACCCTTATCAGCCAGAGCAGAGCTAAGGAACAAAAGAAGTAACCCTACAAAACTGGTGTCAGAAGTGGGATGAAACAGGGAACTCTCGGAAGGTAAGCTGAAAAAAGAGTCTTTTTATTCTGACCTTTTTTCTCTTACCACGAGACCCCTTAAGTTTCATTTTACATAGGAATAGTTGGGGAATATATATATGTGAATCTTTGGTAGATTCTAAAAGAGGAATAGTAGATTTTTTGGTAAAAATCAGGTTAAATATATATATGAATCTTTGGTAGATTCTAATCAAATCTTTGATTAAAAAATAAAAAATAAAAAGGGAATAAAAGATTTCTTTAGTAGAAATCAGTTTATATAAAGTCTGGCTGAAGGGTTAAAACACACGTTTTCTTACTGCTTGCTTTTTAAGATAAATACTGCATTGTTTATATGAATTCTTATGCTGCTTGTTTTTAAATATGCTGTAATGCAAAATACTGTTTATTTGTATAAAGTGTTAAGGAAGTAAAATACTGCTTATTGTTTAAAGTATTAAGAAAGTAAACTGTTGTTAATATGTATTGCTGTTTCTAAATGTTAGTAAAAGGCTACATTTTTTCTGGTGAAGGGTGACCTTTGACCTAGAGATAATTAATGCCAGAAACTACTGAAAGGATCAGCATAGTGATATTTTTTTTTTTCTTTCTCTTGTTGTAAACTTAAGCATTAAGCACAATAACTGGTAACGGAGTACAACCATTCTAGTTACTGTGGTTTTTGCAAAAAGATTCAATAATTAATTGCTCTTAAAGGTAAAGGTATTGTATTTTTTTATTTTTATTATTTTTTATTATTTATTTATTTTTTTGTATTGTATTATATTTTGTTGTAAATGTTTTAAAAGATAAGTTAGGAGTTGAGAATGGGCAAATCCCAGTGTAAACAATTTCCATCACCTATGCAAGGAGAAAAATGTAAAGATTATGTGGGAAAATATAGCAGATTGGACAGAAGCTATGAGAAGCTCTGATCCATTCCCCAGAGAGGGGGATAATGATAAATTTCATATGAATATGGTAAAAGGGTTGTGTCTAGGTGATGAAGAGGCATTTCCATGGTATAATGGTGATCCAAGATGGAATATGGATTATATGAAAAAGGTTGGGGAAAATTGGCTGACTGTTGCTCCATACTGGCGATATATTGATATAGATGGGAATAAAAAGAAGGGTAAAAGTGAGAAGCAAAAACAGAAAGCATATTCACCCCCCCCCCCCTGCGCCATATAATGCCCCTCACCTACCTTTGCCATCATATAACAGACTATATCCTAGCCTCCCATCCCCTAGTGACATAGATCTAGAGACTATTGCTATTGCCTCTGCTCAGGTACCCCAGGAATGGACCTTGCCAGGACCTTCTGTAACTCCCCGATACCAGGTCACTAAACCCCCAATTATGCCCAAACCCCTGATTAAGGTTGAACCAGTAACACCTTCCTACCCCCCTACAAAAACCCCACAATATAAAAGAGGGAATGAAGAAGTAGAGGAGGAGGAGGCAGCTGTACCGGAAGCTAGTATGCCATTTCTTACTGTGGGAGACCAATTAATTATTAAACCTTTGTCCCTGGGTGAATTAAGGGAAATTACCAAGGGAGCCCCAAACCCCCGTCAACATCCATCAGCTTGTATTATGTATTTAAAAAGAATGTTCCAAGGACAAAACATGACACAGACAGATATATGAATTATCATTGATGCACTTCTAGACTATGACCCTGAATCAGGTTGGGAGTGGGGTAATGTAAAGAGTATTAGTAAATTGAGTCGAGATCCAACAATTAACTATGCCCTAAACACACGTGAAGGACTTGTTGAAATGTGGACAGAATTAAGTATAGAAATGCATAGAATATGGAAGGATAAACAAAGTATGTCAATTGCACTAGCATGCAAACAGAATACAAAGGAAACAGTAGTAGAATTTGTTAAGCGTTTTTATAAATGCTGGAAGGAAGAGGCTGGAATGGAATCAGGAGATGCAATGGGCTCTCTGAAGGTCCAGACTTGCATTAGTAATATGCAACCTCAGCTTTCTTTGTTGGTGAAACAACTTGTCTCTGATTGGCCAGAGTTGACTCCAGCAGAATTCTTGAAAAGAATTCATGAAAAAGAAGGGGCAGGTTGTTTTGACATCAGGAAATTAGAGGGAAAAAACGCTGCTTTTTATCAAAAGCAGAGTTTACAACATTGTGATCCATTTCAGGCCAGGGAAAGGGATAATACAGGGAGTAATAGAATGTATGTGAGAGGTAGAGGGAGAGCTAGAGGAAGAGCTAGAGGGAATTATACTTCAAACAGAACACATTGTTTTAACTGTGGGGAACAGGGACATTGGAAAAATGAATGCCCAAAACCCCCTAATAATTCTGCCCCCCCTTACAATCCCCGACAGTATAACAGACAGCCTTACATAGCCCCTGCACCCATGGAGGCACCCAAACACAACATACAATGGCCATAGGGGTGCCTAGAAGGTAGCACTCCAATTTTTCCAGTGGTGTCAACAAGTTATCATGAGCAACCGTACTTAGTCCTAGAAGTAGAGGGAGAACCCCTACCATTTCTAGTAGACACAGGAGCTACATGCTCTGCCTTATGCTCAGATATGTATGATGGCATTACTGGAAAATCTGAACCTTCTCTAGGGATTAATGGAGTGCTGACTCAGACTCGCATCACACCGCCACTTGAAGTTAGGGTACCCTGTACTGGCCAACAACTTTTGCACCCATATCGTATTATAACTGGGTGTCCCCTTAACCTTTTGGGTCGTGATCTTATGGGTCCCCTTGGTTTGAAAGTAGCTGTCACTAGACAGGGTGGGTTAGACGTGAGTCTAGGGTCCACTAACCTGTGTTTTTTTAATGACATATTGACAGATGTCCCATCCTCTGTTTGGGCATCTTCAAAACTTGACGTTGGTTTAGTTCAGTGTACCCCATATAAAGCCAGATTAAAACCTAATACTACTCCAGTGTTTATTAAACAATATCCATTGTCTAGAGAAAAGAAAGAAGGGATAAGACCCATGATAGAGGAATTCCTTAAACAAGGAATCCTCCGTCCAGTAGTTTCTCCCTATAATACCCCCATAAATCCGATCCCAAAGAAAGACAATGAATATAGGTTAGTACAAGACCTAAGGGCAATTAATGAAATAGTAATCCCAATTGCCCCAATAGTCCCAGATGTTACAACCTTACTCACAGCCATTCCACATGATGCCTGTATATTTACAGTCATTGATTTAGCTAACGCATTTTTTTCAGTCCGATTGGACCCTGAGACACAGCTACTTATGGCTTTTTATTATGATGGGCGTCAGCTTACCTGGACACGCCTCCCTCAAGGCTATGTGGCCTCACCTGCGGTCTACTCGCTGGTGCTCCAACGTACCTTGCGGTCATGGACTCCCAGCCAAGGTTCCGTCCTCCTTCAGTACGTCGATGACCTACTGTTGTGTAGTCCTAACCAGGAGGCTAATACAGTAGATACAATAAGTCTGTTAAAACACCTTGCTGCTGAAGGTCATAAAATAGCAAAACATAAGCTACAAGTAGGAGTGACAAAAGTGGATTACCTTGGTTTTGTGCTTTCCCAAGGCCACCGGTCCATTAGTCCCAAACGAATCCAAGCTATTCAACAGATCCCAAAGCCAGTTACTAGAAAGGACATGCTAACCTTTCTAGGTATGATTAATTATTGCAGACAATGGATTCCTGAGTGCTCCCATCATGATTCCATTCTAAGGCAAGCCACAAAAGGGGATAGCCCTGAACATATACAATGGACCACAGACATGACTAAATCCTACATAGCTCTGAAGACTAGCATTATTAGTGCCCCTGCTTTAGGACTACCTGATTATTGTAAACCATTTCACTTGTATGCGAGGGACAATTGTAAAACCATGGCTGCTGTCTGTGCCCAAGAGCATGGTGGAGGCAATATGCGTCCCGTAGCTTTCTTTTCCAAAGTAGTTCCAATACCGGTACAAGGGATGCCGGCGTGTCTCCGAGCATTGGCGGCTTGCGCCATGGCTGTAGAGATGGTTGAAACAATCACATTAGGCCATCCAATAGTACTACACACTAGTCACCAAGTTTTACATCTTGTAAAAAATGTCACTACCCAACACATGACTTCTCAAAGACTTTCTGGTTATGAATGTATATTACTGAATAATACAAATCTGACTATTAAATATAGTAGTGTATCCTCAGGGCCAACTCAAATACTTAGTGCCTTACTTACAGGATCACCAGACTTTCCAACAGATCATGATTGTATAGAGGTAATACACCACATTACCACACCAAGACCTGACTTGATGGATAAACCTTTTGACCGTGCTGATAATGTGTTTGTTGATGGTACTTGTTCCCGACCTAGTGATGGTATTTATAAGACAGGCTATGCCGTTGTGCAACTACCAGACATTGTTCTAGATGCAGGCCCCATTCCTTATCCTTCTGCACAAGCTGCAGAATTAATAGCACTTACAAAAGCATGTAAATTGTTTGAAAATAAATCTGTTAACATTTACACTGACTCTCGCTATGCTTTTGGGGTTGTGCACGATTTTGGTATGATATGGAAACAACGTGGTTTTGTTTCAGCAGATGGCAAGACCATCTCTCATACAGACCTGATTAATGACCTTTTAGAGGCCATAGAACTCCCAAAGGACATAGCGATCATACATTGCCGTGCACATACATACAAGTCTGACCCTATTTCCTTGGGTAATGCACTTGCAGATAAAATTGCTAAAGAGGCTGCTTATGTTTCTCATACACCCGGATCCACCATCCGTATGTATGCTGTTTTAGCCCCACCTTCATGTCCTACAGACCATATGCTTCTTGAACTCCAGGGACATGCCACTCCTAGTGACATATCTTTCTGGACTACTAATGGGTTAACTTTAGATGAGAATGGTTTGTTTTCTAAAGAGGGGAAGGTGGGCATACCAGAAAGCAGTGCACCACTCTTTATAGGACAAGCCCATGGTGTTGGACACCTAGGTATAAAACCAACAACTAACTTGTTGAAGCAATCTTTCTACATTAGAGGTATAGGTGATCATTGCAAGGCATATATTAATAGATGTGTATATTGCTTACAGACCAATGCAACCATCCCCAATAAAGCCCAGCATGACCACTTACCCCCACCTACAGCCCCATTCACACATCTACAAATTGATTTTACACATATTCCAAAAACTGGCACTAAACAATTATATCTGCTTGTAATAGTCACTGTTTGTGGATGAGTGTGGGACAGAGGGAGTCACTGGTTGGGGGATCAGGGTGGGACTGAGGGGGTCATTGGTTGGGGATGAAGATGGGACTGAGGGGTTTACTGGTTGGGAGATGAGGGTGGGGCTGAGGGGGGTCACTGGTTGGGGGATGAGGGTGGGACTGAGGAGGTCACTAGTTGGTGTATTAGGGTGAGTCTGAGGGGGTCACTGGTTAGGGGATAAGGGTGAGACTTAGGGGTCACTGGTTGGGAAATGAGGGTGGAAGTGGGAGAGTCACTGGTTGGGTATGAGGCTGGGATTAAGGGTGTCACTGGTTGTGGATTAGGGTGGGATTGAAGGGGTCACTGGTTGGGAGATGGGTGGGATTAAGGGGGTCACTGGTTAGGGATGAGGATTGGATTGAGGGGGTCACTGGTTTGGGGATAAGGATGGGACTGAGGGGGTCACTGGTTGGGTGATGAGTGTGCGACTGAGGGGGTCACTGGTTGGGGATTATGGTGGGACTGAGGGGGCCACTGGTTGGGAGATGAGGGTTGGATTGAGGGAGTCACTGGTTGGGGGATGAGGGTGGGATTGAGGGAGTCACTGGTTGGGGATGTGGATGGGACTGAGGGGTTACTGTTTGGATATGAGGATGGGACTGAGGGGTCTCTGGTTGTGGATGAGGATGGGATTGAGGGGGTCACTGGTTGTGGATGAGGATGCGATTGAGGGGTTCACTGGTTGGGGATAAAGTTGGGACTGAGGGGGTCACAGGTATGGGATGAGGATGGGACTGGGGTCACTGGTTGGAGGATGAGGGTGGGTCTGAGGGGGTCACTGGTTGAGGATAAGGGTGGGACTGAGCGGGTCATTGTTTGGTAGATGAGGGTAGGACTGAGGGGATCACTGGTTGGGGGATGCGGGTGGGACTGAGGGGGTCACTGGATGGGGTATTAGGCTGGGTCTGAGGGGGTCACTGGTTAGGAGATGAGGGTGGGTCTGAGGGGGTCACTGGTTGGGGGATGAGGGTGGGACTGAGGGGGTCACTGGATGGGGTATTAGGCTGGGTCTGAGGGGGTCACTGGTTAGGGGATAAGGGTGAGACTTAGGGGTCACTGGTTGGGAAATGAGGGTGGAAGTGGGAGAGTCACTGGTTGGGTATGAGGCTGGGATTAAGGGTGTCACTGGTTGTGGATTAGGGTGGGATTGAAGGGGTCACTGGTTGGGAGATGGGTGGGATTAAGGGGGTCACTGGTTAGGGATGAGGATTGGATTGAGGGGGTCACTGGTTTGGGGATAAGGATGGGAATGAGGGGGTCACTGGTTGGGTGATGAGTGTGCGACTGAGGGGGTCACTGGTTGGGGATTATGGTGGGACTGAGGGGGCCACTGGTTGGAGATGAGGGTTGGATTGAGGGAGTCACTGGTTGGGGGATGAGGGTGGGATTGAGGGAGTCACTGGTTGGGGATGTGGATGGGACTGAGGGGTTACTGTTTGGGGATGAGGATGGGACTGAGGGGTCTCTGGTTGTGGATGAGGATGGGATTGAGGGGGTCACTGGTTGTGGATGAGGATGCGATTGAGGGGTTCACTGGTTGGGGATAAAGTTGGGACTGAGGGGGTCACAGGTATGGGATGAGGATGGGACTGGGGGTCACTGGTTGGAGGATGAGGGTGGGTCTGAGGGGGTCACTGGTTGAGGATAAGGGTGGGACTGAGCGGGTCATTGTTTGGTAGATGAGGGTAGGACTGAGGGGATCACTGGTTGGGAGATGAGGGTGGGACTGAGGGAGTCACTGGTTGGGGAAGAGGGCGGGATTGAAGGTGTCACTGATTGGGAGATGAGGGTGGGACTGAAGGAGTTACTGGTTGGAGATGAGGGTGGGACTGAGGAGGTCACAGGTTGTGGATGAGGGTGGGACTGAGGGAGTCTCTGGTTGTGAGATGAGGGTGGGACTGAGGGAGTCACTGGTTAGGGGATGAGGGGGGACACTAGTTGGGGGATAAGGGTGGGACTGAGGGTGTCACAATTTGGGGATGACGGTGGGACTGAGGGGGGTCACAGGTTGGGGGTTGAGGGTGGTACTGAGGTGTTCACTGGTTGGGGATGAAAGTGGGATTGATAGGTCACTGGTTTGGGGATTAGGGTGGGACTGAGGGGGTCACTGGTTGTGGGATGGGGGTGGGACTCAGGGTGTCACAGTTTGGGGGATGGGTGGGTTATTGGTTGAAAATGAGGGTGGGACTGAGAGGATCACTGGTTGGGAGATGAGGGTGGCACTGAGCGAGTCACTGGTTGGGGATGAGGGTGGGATTGAGGGTGTCACTTATTGGGAGATGAGGGTGGGACTGAGGAGGTCACTGGCTGGGGATGAGGGTGGGACTGAGGAGGTCACTGGTTGGGGGATGAGGGTGGGAATGAGGGTGTCACTGGTCTGGAATAAGGGTGGGATTGAGGGTTTCACTGGTTGGGAGATGAGGTTGGGATTTAGGGGGTCACAGGTTGGGGGATGAGGGTGGGACTGAGGGGTCACAGGTTGGGAGATGAGTCCCTTCCTTATCCCCAAGGGGTCACTGGTTGGGAGAAGAGGGTGAGACTGAGGGAGTCACTGGTTGTGGGATGAGGGTGGGACTGAGGGGGTCACAGGTTGGGGGATGAGTCCCACACTTATCCCCAGGGGGTCACTGGTTGGGAGAAGAGGGTGGGACTGAGGGAGTCACTGGTTGGGAGATGAGGGTGGGAATGAGGGGGTCACTGGTTGGGAGATGAGGGTGGGACTGAGGGTGTCACTGGTTGGGAATAAGGGTGGGATTGAGGGTTTCACTCTTTGGGAGATGAGGGTGGGACTGAGGGGGTCACAGGTTGGGGGATGAGGGAGGGACTGAGGGGGTCACAGGTTGGGGATGAGTCCCACCCTTATCCCCAGGGGGTCACTGGTTGGTAGATGAGATAAAATAAAATACCAAAGTATCACAAAACGAATAACATGTGAAATAAATGTGATAAAAAATAGTAAATAAAGTGCAAAAAAATCATATAAGGATATATGTAATCTTCCTTAGGATCTCCGGTCTTCTGATGTTTCTTATTTCATCCTCATAAAAAGGAAACAAAAATGTACCACATTGTGTAACTCTGTATCACTATTCAGTAGATAAAATCACTTGTGTACAAATGGTTACTCACATGGGTTGGAGCTTATAGCCAAGCTCAGGAAAATGCGCACACCCACTTTATACTGGTTGGTAAACAGTTACTTTTACAGGATAATAGGATAAAAAAGATTTATTTAAAACATATATAAAAAGCGTCACAAGAACTGCTTATACACCATACACAGGAGAATAAAGCAACAAAGTGTCTAATATTGCTCTAATGAGCGAAGCCCAGTTCTGTAAGTCAGTGGGTAGGGAAGCAGAAGCTTAACCGCAACACCATCCACTTTGTGACCAGCGTAGGTTGCTCTTCCCTTAGGTGTGCAGATAATTGAGTAGACGCAGTAAGGAGATGATGTTTCCGACGTACGTTTCGCACTAATGCTTTTTCAAGGAAATGATGTGCGCATGTCAGTACAACCTTTTAAACCATTGTGATATATCAAAAGCGGATATCCGGTATTAGGTCCTCCATTTTGGAAAAGGGCATGTAGTCCCGAGGAAATCAAAATTGATATGTGGTATATTTCAGGTAATGCATAAAACGAACTGTGAACAAATTACCAAGGATCTATACATGTGCAGGTTAAGGACAATAGATAAAAAAGAGAACAATTATATCTCTATACCGATAACATATATAATATATTATATGTTAGGTGACATTACAGTACAAATGCATCTTTAACAAGCAATTCTTACTTATATAGTGTATTTGTGTATCACCTTAAGCAACACCTTATATACATTATTATATCTATTAAAATTGGTATATATACTCCATTAATCATGATTATATATCCTAAAAAGGGGGGACCGATAATTAATCTCCATTAGTACTATGAGACACGAGTCATTGTAGCAATTCATGATATCTATCAATCCTAGTGATAACAATACTGAAACCTTTAAATTTAAACATAAAAAAATATTTAAAAAAATTACGGGCTGCCTACCATTTGATAAATTTGCTTTCTGCTGTAACAGAATTCATGTGTATGAGGTGTATTAATGTTATATAATAAGGCTATCCCACACGCTCATACTATTTTAGTATGTAAGTATGTATAATTGCTTAAATTACCAGACGGTAAATAGAAATGACCTAGGTTATATGTTAAAATATATGTGCACACACAATGATTGCATAATGTGTTAATATAAATAGCATTATCTTGGATTACATATATATCATTACAGTACAAGTCAATAGGAAGCCTATAACCTATTATATGCAGTTAGGATTAGGGTTAACTCGGAGGAGAGATAGTTTAGAAGGCCTTAATTATAAGAAATGATGTAACTTAAAGTCTTTATTTAGTCCGTTGGGTATGAAGCTGTCCATAATATGTATCCACTTCATCTCCAAGCGTCCCAACTGGTTTTGTATATCACCTCCTTTCCAGCCTGCTTCTATTTTTCTTATACCTAAAAATTCTAGGTCATTTAGCTTTCTATTATGTTTCCTATCAAAATGTGCCGATAATGTGTGATTCTGGTACCCTTTCTCTATATTGTATATATGTTCATTAAGTCTTGTTTTCAGAAGTCTGGAGGTACGTCCTATGTATATTAAATTACACGAACAGCGTAACATATAAATCACATTTTTGCTATTACATGTAATGAACTGATTTATATCATATTTCTTAGTACCATCAGTGGAATTTATTACATAATTTTGGTCCCTTTTTCATTCTATTGCATGCATTGCAGAACTGGCATCTTCTAAATCCGATTTGGAATGGGAGCAACCAATTTTTTGTTGTGGGTTCAGTGTCATCTACAATCCTCAACCCATGGGAAAGTTGTAATTTTAAATTGGGAACTTTCTTAAACATTATGTTTGGTCCATCTCCTAGGAATTCAATTAGACTTGAGTCCCTGGAGAGAATCCCCCAGTGCTTTTGGTAGATAAGGGTGAAATTGAGGGTGTAACTGGTTGGGAGATAAGGGTGGGACTGAGTGGGTCCCAGGTTTGTGGATGAGGGTGGGATTAAGGGGGTCACTGGTTGGGGGATGAGGGTGGGACTGAGAAAGTCACTGGCTGGGGGATGAGGGTGTCACTGGTTGGGAGATAAGGGTGAGACTGAGGGGGTCACAGGTTGGGGGATGAGGGTGGTACTGATGGGGTCACTGGCTGGGGGATGAGGGTGTCACTGGTTGGGAATAAGGGTGGGATTGAGGGTTTCACTGGTTGGGAGATGAGGGTGGGAATGAGGGGGTCACAGTTTGGGGGATGAGGGTGGGACTGAGGAAGTCATTGTTTGGTTGATGAGGGTGGGACTGAGGGGGTCACAGGTTGGGGGATTATGGTGGGACTGAGGGAGTCACTGGTTGTGGATGAGGGTGGGACTGATGGGGTCACTGGTTGGGGGATGAGAGTGGGACTGGAGGGGGATACTGGTTGGGGGATGAGGGTGGGACTGAGGGGGTCACAGGTTGGGGGATGAGGGTGGGACTGAGGGGGTCACTGGTTGCGGGATAAGGGTGGTACCGATGGGTTCACTGGCTGGGGGATGAGGGTTTCACTGGTTGGGAGATGAGGGTGGGAATGAGGGGGTCACAGTTTGTGGGATGAGTTTGGGACTGAGGAAGTCATTGTTTGGTGGATGAAGGTGGGACTGAGGGGGTCACAGGTTGGGGGATGATGGTGGGACTGAGGGAGTCACTGGTTGCGGATGAGGGTGGGACTGATGGGGTCACTGGTTGGGGGATGAGAGTGGGACTGGAGGGGGTCACTGGTTGGGGGATGAGGGGGTCACTCATTGGGTATAAGGGTGGGACTGAGGGGGTCACTGACTGGGGGATGAGGGGGGACTGAGGGTGTCACTGGTTGGGGGATGAGGGGGTCACTGGTTGGGTATAAGGGTGGGACTGAGGGGGTCACTGACTGGGGGATGAGGGGGGACTGAGGGTGTCACTGGTTGGGGTATGAGGGGGTCACTGGTTGGGGATGAGGGTGGGACTGAGGGGGTCACTGGCTGAAGGATGCGGGTGGGACTGAGGGGGTCACTGGTTGGGGATGAGTGTGGGACTAAGGGGGTCACTGTTTTAGGATAAGGGTGGGACTGAGGGGGTCACTGGTTGGGGGATGAGGGTGGGACTGAGGTGGTCACTGGTTGGGGGGTGACAGGCAGGCGTACTGGATTCTGATTACCGTCATTAGTAAGTCACGTGCTCTGCACCTTGTATGGCACCAATTATACAGTATAGGGGGGAGTGCGACTGCTGTGTGTGATAGTGAGAGAAAGACTGGTGTGTGTGATAGAGAGAGAGAGACTGCTATGTGTGATATAGAGAGACTGCTGTGTGTGATAGAGAGAGAGACTGCTATGTGTGATATAGAGAGACTGCTGTGTGTGATAGAGAGAGAGACTGCTATGTGTGATATAGAGAGACTGCTGTGTGTGATAGTAAGAGAGAGACTGCTGTGTGTGATAGAGAGACTGCTGTGTGTGATATATATATATAGAGAGAGAGACTGCTGTGTGTGATATAGAGAGAAAAACTGTGTGTGTGATATAGAGAGAGACTGCTGTGTGTGATATATATATATATATAGAGAGAGAGAGAGAGAGAGAGAGAGAGCTGTGTGTGATATAGAAAGAGAGATTGCTGTGTGTGATATAGAGAGAAAGACTGCTATGTGTGATATAGAGACTGCTGTGTGTGATAGTGAGAGAGAGACTGCTGTGCGTGATATATATATATATATATATATATATATATATATGGAGAGAGAGAGAGAGAGAGAGAGAGAGCTGTGTGTGATATAGAGAGACTGCTGTGTGTGATATAGAGAGAAAGACTGCTGTGTGTGATATAGAGAGACTGCTGTGTGTGATATAGAGAGACTGCTGTGTGTGATATAGAGAGAAAGACTGCTGTGTGTGATAGAGAGACTGCTGTGTGTGATAGAGAGACTGCTGTGTGTGATAGTGAGAGAGAGACTGCTGTGTGTGATATATATATATATATATATCTATGTGGAGAGAGAGAGAGAGAGAGCTGTGTGTGATATAGAGAGACTGCTGTGTGTGATATAGAGAGAAAGACTGCTGTGTGTGATAGAGAGAGAGACTGCTATGTGTGATAGAGAGAGAGACTGCTATGTGTAATATAGAGACTGCTGTGTGTGATATATATATATCTATATATATATAGAGAGAGAGAGAGACTGCTGTGTGTGATATAGAGAGAGACTGCTGTGTGTGATAGTGAGAGAGAGACTGCTGTGTGTGATATATATAGAGAGAGACTGCTGTGTGTGATATAGAGAGAGACTGCTGTGTGTGATATAGAGAGAAAGACTGCTGTGTGTGATAGAGAGAGAGACTGCTGTGTGTGATATAGAGAGAAAGACTGCTGTGTGTGATAGAGAGAGAGACTTCTGTGTGTGATATAGAGAGAAAGACTGCTGTGTGTGATAGAGAGAGAGACTGCTGTGTGTGATATAGAGAGAAAGACTGCTGTGTGTGATAGAGAGGGAAACTGCTATGTGTGATATGGAGAGACTGCTGTGTGTGATAGAGAGAGAGAGACTGGTGTGTGTGATATAGAGAGACTGCTGTGTGTGATAGATAGAGAGAGACTGCTGTGTGTGATATAGAGAGAGACTGCTGTGTGTGATATAGAGACTGTTGTGTGTGATAGAGAGAGACTGCTGTGTGTGACAGAGAAAGACTGCTGTGTGTGATAGAGAGAGACTGTTGTGTGTGATATATAGAGAGAGACTGCTGTGGTCATAGTGAGAGAGAGACTGCTGTGTGTTATACAGATAGAAAGGCTGCTGTGTGTGATAGAAAGAGAGACTTCTGTGTGTGATAGAGAGAGAGACTGTTGTGTGTGATAGAGAGAGATACTGCTATGTGTGATATAGAGAGACTGCTGTGTGTGATAGTGAGAGAGAGACTGCTGTGTGTGATATATATAGAGAGAGACTGCTGTGTGTGTGATATATAGAGAGAGACTGCTGTGTGTGATAGAGAGGGAGACTGCTATGTGTGATATAGAGAGACTGCTGTGTGTGATAGTGAGAGAGAGACTGATGTGTGTGATAGAGAGAGAGACTGCTATGTGTGATATAGAGAGACTGCTGTGTTTGATAGTCAGAGAGAGACTGCTGTGTGTGATAGAGAGACTGTTCTGTGTGATATATCTATAGAGAGACTGCTGTGTGTGATAGAGAGAGAGACTGCTGTGTGTGATATAGAGAGAAAAACTGTGTGTGTGATATAGAGAGAGACTGCTGTGTGTGATATATATATAGAGATTGCTGTGTGTGATATAGAGAGAAAGACTGCTGTGTGTGATAGAGAGAGACTGCTATGTGTGATATAGAGACTGCTGTGTGTGATAGTGAGAGAGAGACTGCTGTGTGTGATATATATATATATATATATATAAAGAGAGAGAGAGAGAGAGAGAGCTGTGTGTGATATAGAGAGACTGCTGTGTGTGATATAGAGAGAAAGACTGCTGTGTGTGATAGAGAGAGAGACTGCTATGTGTGATATAGAGACTGCTGTGTGTGATAGAGAGAGAGACTGCTATGTGTGATATAGAGACTGCTGTGTGTGATATAGAGAGAGACTGCTGTGTGTGATAATGAGAGAGAGACTGCTGTGTGTGATATATATAGAGAGAGACTGCTGTGTGTGATATAGAGAGAGACTGCTGTGTGTGATATAGAGAGAGACTGCTATGTGTGATATAGAGAGAGACTGCTGTGTGTGATATAGAGAGAGACTGCTGTGTGTAATATAGAGACTGTTGTGTGTGATAGAGAGAGACTGCTGTGTGTGACAGAGAAATACTGCTGTGTGTGATAGAGAGAGACTGTTGTGTGTGATATATAGAGAGAGACTGCTGTGGTCATAGTGAGAGAGAGACTGCTGTGTGTGATATAGAAAGAGAGATTGCTGTGTGTGATATAGAGAGAAAGACTGCTATGTGTGATATAGAGACTGCTGTGTGTGATAGTGAGAGAGAGACTGCTGTATGTGATATAGAAAGAGAGACTGCTATGTGTGATATAGAGACTGCTGTGTGTGATAGTGAGAGAGAGACTGCTGTGCGTGATATATATATATATATATATATATATATATATATATATATATATATATATATATATATATATAGATTAATTAGAGATAATAGGGAGATAAAATTACAGTCAGGCTCCCATATTGCAACTATGGGGTAAATTGCCTGATAAAATATAAACCTGGATAGTGCTAGATAAACCAGGTCCTGGTGCAGACCCCAAATATTTTATAAAGTTCAAATATATTTATATAAGTAAATACATCTTGCACACCGCAGAGCTATATGAGATGCTGTGTTGAAAGTAGGGGATTGCAGCACTCAGTATTAACTTCTCCAATCTTATATGTAGAGACAAGCTGAAACAAAGTATCAAAACAAAGGCTCATACACACATGGTCCAATTAAAGTGTAACGCATTTATTTACACATGTTTAACCTAAACCTTAATATGCCACTGCAGTGGAACGTTTAGCAAAATCTAAACTCATGGGTACTGAATTCGTGAATGACTATCTCAGACGAATGCTAAAGTAAACATACATACAAAAGAAATGTAAGGCATAACATAGGAATTAAAACAAAGTAGAAACAAAATGTCCCAAATGAAACAAAAGTTCCACAAATCTTGTGTTAGTTATAGTGAAATTTCTGATACAAAAAAGCAACATCTGAGTTCATCTTGGAAAAGTACTGTTATTGGAGAAACAGCTGACAGACTCGAGGTAAAAGCGTCCTCCTATGTCAGCACTTATGAAACATGAGTATTGGAAATTGACATCTGGCTTTTCCCAAATTGCGGCAATAAGGATATAGAAAAACATATACAACCTCTTCCAAGAACTAGGATAGGTCTCAGGCAGCTCAGACCGGGTTCCGGTTTCTTTAGGCACCGACTTGAGGTATACCATATGAAGTGAGCCAGGACTTGGCATCCGGCTTTTGTCTCACCCAGATCACTCGTTACGTTACTTGACACATTCGTTTGTGCAATTTGAACTTCGAGACTTTATGTAGGGTAGATCCACTTTCAATCACCTCTGCCGACCTTAGCCAGAATCCAAGTGTTATTATTCAACACAAATCCGGATACTTGTTTTGCTGCCGCTAAAACTTTGAAATGACTGTGTCGACGCGCGTTTCGCCCCACAATGCTTTGCGTCAGGGCCTCGTCAGGACTGTCAGTCACAGGTGAACTCTCCTTTCATTTAAATCTCCTACAGGTGTTAGGAAAGCAAATAGGGCGTATATACTCCAGCCAATAGGAAGGTTTACTTGACAACACCATTGTTTAGATTTCCTTACTTTTGTATGCTAAACCAAAATACTTTGCTATTATCCTAATTTATACCTAATATAACAGACCAAATAAAAGGAGAAAAACAAATGGGTTAAAACACTATTAAAGGGACCAAGTTATGCAGAGCCTTCTATGAATCTATTTTAATTTCAAACTCCTCTACTGCGATAGATTTTGCTTAAATTATTTACGGATATTGAAAATAAGAAATCAAGATGAACACTATTTTCCTTCATAATTGTGCTTAGGCTTTTTATGGAATGATAGAAATGTGAATACAAAAGGAATCATTTCACAAGTTATTTATTATTACCTGATCGGACAACCTAGGTTGTTTTCTCAAATTATTTCTGTTTTTAGCCTAGGAAAGACCTAAATTCAATTCTTTCATTTAAGCCATAAGGGGATACAGTTTTTAACTAACTACAGGCCAGGGCAATCTAGGAAGAGAAGAGGGGGGAGGAAGAGGAGCAGAAAAAATAAAGAATATAACAACTGTTGAAAGGAGGTACCCCCAGCGAGAACAGAGAGGGAGAGGGGGAAATATGAGGCAGAGGCAAGGGAACAGAGGGAGGCCACGAAGGAGACCCTATCAGGGCTACTAATCCCTACTTCATCTAAAGATGAGTTACAGATTATTAATCTTTCCTCATTTAAATTAAAACTAACACATATTGAAGTTCTAAGAAAAGGTTTATCCTTTAGTCCGACTAACAAACTAAACAAGTTTGATTTCATTAAAGATTTACATCTCTTTGCAAGAAAACTAGTGTTACACCACATAATGTACCAATCGTCTGAAAATAAGAAAGACGAAGAGGCAGTCCTTGCCCTCACATCCCTCTTGGATGACAACGAATCCATAACTATTCCTGAAAATACAGGAATATTTAGATCCAATTTAAGGACAAAATCCACTTATATGCCCTCTATAGCACAGGTACCTGCTGTTTCCATGTTTGTCAAAGCAGTTGAAAAGGAAATTGAACAGCTAGCTGAGGATAGGATTCAGTCTGACAATTTAACTTCAAGCCAAAGAATGGCGTTAAAAGAACTAACTCAAGCAAAAGGGATAGTGTTTAAGCCAGCGGACAAGGGTGGTAATCTAGTTTTGATGGATGAAACTTTCTATCTTAATGAATCAAAAAGACAATTGTTGGACAGAACTCAGTATGAAAAACTACCAAAAAATCCCTTGACAAATATGAAATTGAGATTGTATCATATTTTACAGGGAGCAAAAATGGATGGTCTCATTTCCCTGGAGGAGTTTAAGTTTTTGAATCCGGTGTGTCCAGTGATGCCTACCTTTTACACTATCCCGAAAATTCATAAAAATAAGTCTCACCCACCAGGGAGACCAATAGTATCGGGAATAGGAGGCATCAGTGAACACATCGGACAATATGTAGATTTCTTTTTAAGACCGTTCCTTCTATCACTGCCCTCTTATGTCAAGGACACCCCAGATCTCCTTCGGAAAATTGATGACATATCTGTTTCAACTGACACTATTCTTGTGTCACTTGACGTAGAAAGTCTCTATTCCTCAATACCTCATGAGGTGGGGATTGGTGCAAGTGAACACTTTTTGAGATCTAGAGGCTCAGAGAGTAATAAACATACTGAATTTGTTATTAAGTTGCTAAGATTTGTATTAGAAAACAATGTATTTGAATTTGATGGCTCAATTTACAGACAGGTCAGGGGGACAGCAATGGGAGCCGTATGTGCACCCACATACGCATGCTTACATTTGGGGGCATGGGAGCTGGACATCTTTGAAAAATTTGGGGAGGTGTTCGGTTCCCATGTATCCCTATGGCTCAGATATGTGGACGACATCCTTATGTTTTGGGATGGCCCCCTGACCTGTCTGGTGGAATTTATTGACTCATTAAATAGAAATGACCGGAACATTCTGTTGACACATGTATACAGTATGAAAGAATTACCTTTCCTGGATATCTGTATCAAAAAAGAAGGTAATAAAATAACTACTGAAAATCATCGAAAGACCACAGCAACAAATAGCTTATTAGAAGCTTCCAGTAGCCACCCGGAATCACTCAAAAGAGGCATTCCCTTTGGACAACTGCTGAGATTGAAGAGAAATTGTTCTTCAAAAACAAAATTTGAGCATCATGCTCAAATAATGTGTGAAAAATTCATTGAAAGAGGATATTCGAACAAATTAATAAAATTCACCCTTAACAAAGTGAGGAAACTAAATAGAAACGATCTCCTTTATTCAAATAAAGTCAAGATCACTACAGATGGTAACACAAGATTCATTACAACATTTAATTGCCAATGGCAGGCTTTGAGAGACATTTTGTCTCGACACTGGCATTTGTTATCTTTTGATGAAAAAATAGCTGAAAAAGTGGGTCCAAGACCCCTTTTGACCGCAAAAAAAATCTCCTAACTTAAAAGAGAAGTTGGTTAAAAGCAGATTTGTAAGGTCAGAACCCACAACAAGCTGGCTAACCAAATACCAACGAGTTAAAGGCAGTTTCCCATGTGGACATTGTGTGTATTGTCCCTACATGTTAAAGTGTAAAACTTTTTCGGCCAATACCAATAATAACTTTGAAATAAGGTGTTTTTCAAATTGCAACACAGTAGGAGTGGTATATCTCTTACAATGCTCCTGTCCCCTGTTCTACGTAGGTAAAACAAAACGGATGTTCAAGGACAGGGTACAGGAGCATAGAGATGACATACTCTTTGAAAGAGATACTGGTGTTGCAAGACATTTCAAAGATGTACACAATAGCAGCACTATATCCTTAAAATTTGTTGGCATTGATCAAGGACTGACAAGTGGCAGAGGAGGGGACAACAATATATGTCTTCTTAAAAAAGAGGCCAGGTGGACTTATGTTTTTAAAAACTGTATCCCCTTATGGCTTAAATGAAAGAATTGAATTTAGGTCTTTCCTAGGCTAAAAACAGAAATAATTTGAGAAAACAACCTAGGTTGTCCGATCAGGTAATAATAAATAACTTGTGAAATGATTCCTTTTGTATTCACATTTCTATCATTCCATAAAAAGCCTAAGCACAATTATGAAGGAAAATAGTGTTCATCTTGATTTCTTATTTTCAATATCCGTAAATAATTTAAGCAAAATCTATCGCAGTAGAGGAGTTTGAAATTAAAATAGATTCATAGAAGGCTCTGCATAACTTGGTCCCTTTAATAGTGTTTTAACCCATTTGTTTTTCTCCTTTTATTTGGTCTGTTATATTAGGTATAAATTAGGATAATAGCAAAGTATTTTGGTTTAGCATACAAAAGTAAGGAAATCTAAACAATGGTGTTGTCAAGTAAACCTTCCTATTGGCTGGAGTATATACGCCCTATTTGCTTTCCTAACACCTGTAGGAGATTTAAATGAAAGGAGAGTTCACCTGTGACTGACAGTCCTGACGAGGCCCTGACGCAAAGCATTGTGGGGCGAAACGCGCGTCGACACAGTCATTTCAAAGTTTTAGCGGCAGCAAAACAAGTATCCGGATTTGTGTTGAATAATAACACTTGGATTCTGGCTAAGGTCGGCAGAGGTGATTGAAAGTGGAT
The DNA here is from genome assembly GCF_027579735.1 of Bombina bombina. Classification (NCBI taxonomy): domain Eukaryota; kingdom Metazoa; phylum Chordata; class Amphibia; order Anura; family Bombinatoridae; genus Bombina; species Bombina bombina. Next base: position 1,447,781,010 of record NC_069500.1, on the reverse strand, counting down.
CTACCCTACATAAAGTCTCGAAGTTCAAATTGCACAAACGAATGTGTCAAGTAACGTAACGAGTGATCTGGGTGAGACAAAAGCCGGATGCCAAGTCCTGGCTCACTTCATATGGTATACCTCAAGTCGGTGCCTAAAGAAACCGGAACCCGGTCTGAGCTGCCTGAGACCTATCCTAGTTCTTGGAAGAGGTTGTATATGTTTTTCTATATCCTTATTGCCGCAATTTGGGAAAAGCCAGATGTCAATTTCCAATACTCATGTTTCATAAGTGCTGACATAGGAGGACGCTTTTACCTCGAGTCTGTCAGCTGTTTCTCCAATAACAGTACTTTTCCAAGATGAACTCAGATGTTGCTTTTTTGTATCAGAAATTTCACTATAACTAACACAAGATTTGTGGAACTTTTGTTTCATTTGGGACATTTTGTTTCTACTTTGTTTTAATTCCTATGTTATGCCTTACATTTCTTTTGTATGTATGTTTACTTTAGCATTCGTCTGAGATAGTCATTCATGAATTCAGTACCCATGAGTTTAGATTTTGCTAAACGTTCCACTGCAGTGGCATATTAAGGTTTAGGTTAAACATGTGTAAATAAATGCGTTACACTTTAATTGGACCATGTGTGTATGAGCCTTTGTTTTGATACTTTGTTTCAGCTTGTCTCTACATATAAGATTGGAGAAGTTAATACTGAGTGCTGCAATCCCCTACTTTCAACACAGCATCTCATATAGCTCTGCGGTGTGCAAGATGTATTTACTTATATAAATATATTTGAACTTTATATATATATATATATATATATATATATATATATATATATATATATATATGGAGAGAGAGAGAGAGAGAGAGAGAGAGAGCTGTGTGTGATATAGAGAGACTGCTGTGTGTGATATAGAGAGAAAGACTGCTGTGTGTGATAGAGAGAGAGAGACTGCTATGTGTGATATAGAGACTGCTGTGTGTGATATATATATATCTATATATATATATATAGAGAGAGAGACTGCTGTGTGTGATATAGAGAGAGACTGCTGTGTGTGATAGTGAGAGAGAGACTGCTGTGTGTGATATATAGAGAGAGAGACTGCTGTGTGTGATATAGAGAGAGACTGCTGTGTGTGATATAGAGAGAGACTGCTATGTGTGATAGTGAGAGAGAGACTGCTGTGTGTGATATATAGAGAGAGAGACTGCTGTGTGTGATATAGAGAGAGACTGCTGTGTGTGATAGTGAGAGAGAGACTGCTGTGTGTGATATATAGAGAGAGAGACTGCTGTGTGTGATATAGAGAGAGACTGCTGTGTGTGATATAGAGAGAAAGACTGCTGTGTGTGATAGAGAGAGAGACTTCTGTGTGTGATATAGAGAGAAAGACTGCTGTGTGTGATAGAGAGAGAGACTGCTGTGTGTGATATAGAGAGAAAGACTGCTGTGTGTGATAGAGAGGGAAACTGCTATGTGTGATATGGAGAGACTGCTGTGTGTGATAGAGAGAGAGAGACTGCTGTGTGTGATATAGAGAGACTGCTGTGTGTGATAGATAGAGAGAGACTGCTGTGTGTGATATAGAGAGAGACTGCTGTGTGTGATATAGAGACTGTTGTGTGTGATAGAGAGAGACTGCTGTGTGTGACAGAGAAAGACTGCTGTGTGTGATAGAGAGAGACTGTTGTGTGTGATATATATAGAGAGACTGCTGTGGTCATAGTGAGAGAGAGACTGCTGTGTGTTATACAGATAGAAAGACTGCTGTGTGTGATAGAAAGAGAGACTTCTGTGTGTGATAGAGAGAGAGACTGTTGTGTGTGATAGAGAGAGATACTGCTATGTGTGATATAGAGAGACTGCTGTGTGTGATAGTGAGAGAGAGACTGCTGTGTGTGATATATATAGAGAGAGACTGCTGTGTGTGATATATAGAGAGAGACTGCTGTGTGTGATAGAGAGGGAGACTGCTATGTGTGATATAGAGAGACTGCTGTGTGTGATAGTGAGAGAGAGACTGATGTGTGTGATAGAGAGAGAGAGACTGCTATGTGTGATATAGAGAGACTGCTGTGTTTGATAGTAAGAGAGAGACTGCTGTGTGTGATAGAGAGACTGTTCTGTGTGATATATCTATAGAGAGACTGCTGTGTGTGATAGAGAGAGAGACTGCTGTGTGTGATATAGAGAGAAAAACTGTGTGTGTGATATAGAGAGAGACTGCCGTGTGTGATATAGAAAGAGATATTGCTGTGTGTGATATAGAGAGAAAGACTGCTGTGTGTGATAGAGAGAGAGAGACTGCTATGTGTGATATAGAGACTGCTGTGTGTGATAGTGAGAGACTGCTGTGTGTGATATATATATATATATATATATATATATATATATAGAGAGAGAGAGAGAGAGCTGTGTGTGATATAGAGAGACTGCTGTGTGTGATATAGAGAGAAAGACTGCTGTGTGTGATAGAGAGAGAGACTGCTATGTGTGATATAGAGACTGCTGTGTGTGATAGAGAGAGAGACTGCTATGTGTGATATAGAGACTGCTGTGTGTGATATAGAGAGAGACTGCTGTGTGTGATAATGAGAGAGAGACTGCTGTGTGTGATATATAGAGAGACTGCTGTGTGTGATATAGAGAGAGACTGCTGTGTGTGATATAGAGAGCGACTGCTGTGTGTGATATAGAGAGAGACTGCTGTGTGTGATATAGAGAGAAAGACTGCTGTGTGTGACAGAGAGGGAAACTGCTATGTGTGATATGGAGAGACTGCTGTGTGTGATATATATATATATATATATATATATATAGAGAGAGAGAGACTGCTGTGTGTGATAGAGAGAGAGAGACTGGTGTGTGTGATATAGAGAGAGACTGCTGTGTGTGATATAGAGACTGTTGTGTGTGATAGAGAGAGACTGTTGTGTTTGGTAAAGAGAGGGACTGCTGTGTGTGATAGAGAGAGACTGTTGTGTGTGATATATAGAGAGAGAGAGACTGCTGTGGTCATAGTGACAGAAAGACTGCTGTGTGTGATACAGATAGAGAGACTGCTGTGTGTGATAGAGAGAGAGACTGCTATGTGTGATATAGAGAGACTGCTGTGTGTGATAGTAAGAGAGAGACTGCTGTGTGTGATATAGAGAGACTGCTGTGTGTGATATAGAGAGACTGCTGTGTGTGATATATATAGAGAGAGACTGCTGTGTGTGATATATAGAGAGAGACTGCTGTGTGTGATAGAGAGAGAAAGACTGCTATGTGTGATATAGAGAGACTGCTGTGTTTGATAGTAAGAGAGAGACTGCTGTGTGTGATAGAGAGACTGTTCTGTGTGATATATCTATAGAGAGACTGCTGTGTGTGATAGAGAGAGAGACTGCTGTGTGTGATATAGAGAGAAAAACTGTGTGTGTGATATAGAGAGAGACTGCCGTGTGTGATATAGAAAGAGATATTGCTGTGTGTGATATAGAGAGAAAGACTGCTGTGTGTGATAGAGAGAGAGAGACTGCTATGTGTGATATAGAGACTGCTGTGTGTGATAGTGAGAGAGAGACTGCTGTGTGTGATATATATATATATATATATATATATATAGAGAGAGAGAGAGAGCTGTGTGTGATATAGAGAGACTGCTGTGTGTGATATAGAGAGAAAGACTGCTGTGTGTGATAGAGAGAGAGACTGCTATGTGTGATATAGAGACTGCTGTGTGTGATAGAGAGAGAGACTGCTATGTGTGATATAGAGACTGCTGTGTGTGATATAGAGAGAGACTGCTGTGTGTGATAATGAGAGAGAGACTGCTGTGTGTGATATATAGAGAGACTGCTGTGTGTGATATAGAGAGAGACTGCTGTGTGTGATATAGAGAGCGACTGCTGTGTGTGATATAGAGAGAGACTGCTGTGTGTGATATAGAGAGAAAGACTGCTGTGTGTGATAGAGAGAGAGACTGCTGTGTGTGATATAGAGACTGCTGTGTGTGATATATAGAGAGACTGCTGTGTGTGATATAGAGAGAGACTGCTGTGTGTGATATAGAGAGCGACTGCTGTGTGTGATATAGAGAGAGACTGTTGTGTGTGATATAGAGAGAAAGACTGCTGTGTGTGACAGAGAGGGAAACTGCTATGTGTGATATGGAGAGACTGCTGTGTGTGATATATATATATATATATATATATATATATAGAGAGAGAGAGAGACTGCTGTGTGTGATAGAGAGAGAGAGACTGGTGTGTGTGATATAGAGAGAGACTGCTGTGTGTGATATAGAGACTGTTGTGTGTGATAGAGAGAGACTGTTGTGTTTGGTAAAGAGAGGGACTGCTGTGTGTGATAGAGAGAGACTGTTGTGTGTGATATATAGAGAGAGAGAGACTGCTGTGGTCATAGTGACAGAAAGACTGCTGTGTGTGATACAGATAGAGAGACTGCTGTGTGTGATAGAGAGAGAGACTGCTATGTGTGATATAGAGAGACTGCTGTGTGTGATAGTAAGAGAGAGACTGCTGTGTGTGATATATATAGAGAGAGACTGCTGTGTGTGATATATAGAGAGAGACTGCTGTGTGTGATAGAGAGAGAAAGACTGCTGTGTGTGATAGAGAGGGAGACTGCTATGTGTGATATAGAGAGACTACTGTGTGTGATAGTAAGAGAGAGACTGATGTGTGTGATAGAGAGAGAGAGACTGCTGTGTGTGATATAGAGAGAGACTGCTGTGTGTGATATAGAGAGAGACTGCTATGTGTGATATAGAGAGACTGCTGTGTGTGATAGTGAGAGAGAGACTGCTGTGTGTGATAGAGAGAGAGAGAGAGACTGCTGTGTGTGATAGAGAGAGAGACTGCTATGTGTGATATAGAGACTGCTGTGTGTGATAGTGAGAGAAAGACTGATGTGTGTGATATAGAGAGAGACTGCTGTGTGTGATAGCGAGAGAGAGAGAGACTGCTGTGTGTGATAGAGAGAGAGACTGCTGTGTGTGATAGAGAGAGAGACTGCTATGTGTGATATAGAGAGATTGCTGTGTGTGATAGTGAGAGAGAGACTGCTGTGTGTGATATAGAGAGAAAGACTGCTGTGTGTGATATAGAGAGAGAGACTGCTGTGTGTGATATAGAGACTGCTGTGTGTGATAGAGAGAGAGACTGCTGTGTGTGATAGAGAGAGAGACTTCAGTGTGTGATATAGAGAGACTGCTGTGTGTGATATAGAGAGACTGCTGTGTGTGATATAGAGAGAGACTGCTGTGTGTGATAGTGAGAGAGAGACTGCTGTGTGTGATAGTGAGAGAGAGACTGCTGTGTGTGATATAGAGAAAGACTGCTGTGTGTGATATAGAGACTGCTGTGTGTGATAGAGAGAGAGACTGCTGTGTGTGATAGAGAGAGAGACTTCTGTGTGTGATATAGAGAGACTGCTGTGTGTGATATAGAGAAAGACTGCTGTGTGTGATATAGAGACTGCTGTGTGTGATAGAGAGAGAGACTGCTGTGTGTTATAGAGAGAGAGGGGGGTACTTATCAAACCGTCAACCTCAAATACGCATGAATTCCGCAGCGTATTTGAGGCGAGGCTGATTTTGCCTTAGTTATCAAGCCCTAGACACCGGCAAAAGTAGAATTTAGTGACGTAAGCTTCGATCCGCCAGACTCAGTCCGACACAGATCGATTCTTACGTCACTCCAGATGTTCCGCACACAAGTGCGGCACAATCCGACTACTTTTGCTAGTTATCAAATGACTAGCAGGTGCGCTCGGCACTTTTCCGGCCCAGCGTACCTGGTTTTCAAACCGCCGCCCTGGAGGCGGCGGATCCCATAGGAATCATTGGGAGTCTGACCATAGCGAAAGTTCATGTTCGCTGCTGCCCGACATCCCATTGATTCCTATGGGAAATGTCTGCACCTAAAACCCTAACATGTTCCCCGAGTCTAAACACCCCTAATCTGTCCCCCTACACTGCCGCAACTAAATAAATGTATTACCCCCTAAACCGCCGCTCCTGGAGCCCGCCGCAACTATATTAAACATGTTAACCCCCTATACCGGCGCCCCCGGAGCCCCCCGCAACTAAATAAAGTTAGTAACCCCTAAACTGCCGCTCCTAGACCCCGCCGCAACTCTTATAAATGTATTAACCCCTAAACCGCCGCTCCCGGACCCTGCCGCCACCTACATTATACCTAGTAACCCCTATCCTGCCCCCCCTATACCGCCGCCACCTAGAATAAATTTATTAACCCCTATCCTGCCCCCCCTACACTGCTGCAACTCTAATAAAATTATTAACCCCTAAACCTAAGTCTAACACTAACCCTAACACCCCCCTAACTTAAATATTAATTAAATAAATCTAAATAATATTTCTCTTATTAACTAAGTTAATCATATTTAAAAATAAATACTTACCTGTAAAATAAACCCTAATATAGCTACAATATAAATTATAATTATATTGTAGCTATTTTAGGATTAATATTTATTTTACAGGTAACTTTGTATTTATTTTAACCAGGTACAATAGCTATTAAATACTGTAGTTAAGAACTATTTAATAGCTACCTAGCTAAAATAAAGAGAAATTTACCTGTAAAATAAAAACTAACCTAAGTTACAATTACACCTAACACTACACTATACTTTAATAAATTATTCCTATTTAAAAATAAATACTTACCTGTACAATAAACCCTAAGATAGCTACAATATAATTAATAATTACATTGTAGCTATTTTAGGATTTATATTTATTTTACAGGTAACTTTGTATTTATTTTAATCTAATACGTGATACAATCACAACGGAGGGGGCGCACAAGGTTATATATAATCAGATGGTGGTCAGTAATGACCCCCAAAAACAATTTACAGCTAAAACAGCTAGAACAGACAAATTTTATACAGACCAATAAAATCCTATTAAATGAAATGTGATTAACTTTGTATGAGTCTCTTTTGGTATGAGATAAAAGGAAAAATGTCTTTTTGTAAAATAGACTGGTGGTTGATAGAGGCTGCCTCCTCTTCACCGGATGATCCAGAGAAGAACTATAAAATAGAAAACAACAGAGGGGCGCCTCATGTGTAGTATTATCTTGCTGATGACAGAAAAATAATAGCCAAATGAGTACTCACATACTCCAAAAGCACACCTATGTGCTAGTAGGGACAGGCTGTAGATTTGTATAGGTGTAACAGCTCACCCGTTCTGGGATACTTCCAATGCTTTGGTGATACTCCCAAAGCACACCAATGTGCTAGTAGATGCAGGCTGCAGATTTGTATAGGTGTAACAGCTCACCCGTTCTGGGATACTTCCAATGCTTTGGTGATACTCCCAAAGCACACCAATGTGCTAGTAGGGACAGGCTGTAGATTTGTATAGGTGTAACAGCTCACCCGTTCTGGGATACTTCCAATGCTTTGGTGATACTCCCAAAGCACACCTATGTGCTAGTAGGGACAGGCTGTAGATTTGTATAGGTGTAACAGCTCACCCGTTCTGGGATACTTCCAATGCTTTGGTGATACTCCCAAAGCACACCAATGTGCTAGTAGGGACAGGCTGTAGATTTGTATAGGTGTAACAGCTCACCCGTTCTGGGATACTTCCAATGCTTTGGTGATACTCCAAAAGCACACCTATGTGCTAGTAGGGACAGGCTGTAGATTTGTATAGGTGTAACAGCTCACCCGTTCTGGGATACTTCCAATGCTTTGGTGATACTCCCAAAGCACACCTATGTGCTAGTAGGGACAGGCTGTAGATTTGTATAGGTGTAACAGCTCACCCATTCTGGGATACTTCCAATGCTTTGGTGATACTCCCAAAGCACACCAATGTGCTAGTAGGGACAGGCTGTAGATTTGTATAGGTGTAACAGCTCACCCGTTCTGGGATACTTCCAATGCTTTGGTGATACTCCCAAAGCACACCTATGTGCTAGTAGGGACAGGCTGTAGATTTGTATAGGTGTAACAGCTCACCCGTTCTGGGATACTTCCAATGCTTTGGTGATACTCCCAAAGCACACCTATGTGCTAGTAGGGACAGGCTGTAGATTTGTATAGGTGTAACAGCTCACCCGTTCTGGGATACTTCCAATGCTTTGGTGATACTCCCAAAGCACACCTATGTGCTAGTAGGGACAGGCTGTAGATTTGTATAGGTGTAACAGCTCACCCGTTCTGGGATACTTCCAATGCTTTGGTGATACTCCCAAAGCACACCTATGTGCTAGTAGGGACAGGCTGTAGATTTGTATAGGTGTAACAGCTCACCCGTTCTGGGATACTTCCAATGCTTTGGTGATACTCCCAAAGCACACCTATGTGCTAGTAGGGACAGGCTGTAGATTTGTATAGGTGTAACAGCTCACCCGTTCTGGGATACTTCCAATGCTTTGGTGATACTCCCAAAGCACACCAATGTGCTAGTAGGGACAGGCTGTAGATTTGTATAGGTGTAACAGCTCACCCGTTCTGGGATACTTCCAATGCTTTGGTGATACTCCCAAAGCACACCTATGTGCTAGTAGGGACAGGCTGTAGATTTGTATAGGTGTAACAGCTCACCCGTTCTGGGATACTTCCAATGCTTTGGTGATACTCCCAAAGCACACCAATGTGCTAGTAGGGACAGGCTGTAGATTTGTATAGGTGTAACAGCTCACCCGTTCTGGGATACTTCCAATGCTTTGGTGATACTCCCAAAGCACACCTATGTGCTAGTAGGGACAGGCTGTAGATTTGTATAGGTGTAACAGCTCACCCGTTCTGGGATACTTCCAATGCTTTGGTGATACTCCCAAAGCACACCTATGTGCTAGTAGGGACAGGCTGTAGATTTGTATAGGTGTAACAGCTCACCCATTCTGGGATACTTCCAATGCTTTGGTGATACTCCCAAAGCACACCTATGTGCTAGTAGGGACAGGCTGTAGATTTGTATAGGTGTAACAGCTCACCCGTTCTGGGATACTTCCAATGCTTTGGTGATACTCCCAAAGCACACCTATGTGCTAGTAGGGACAGGCTGTAGATTTGTATAGGTGTAACAGCTCACCCGTTCTGGGATACTTCCAATGCTTTGGTGATACTCCCAAAGCACACCAATGTGCTAGTAGATGCAGGCTGCAGATTCAAACAGGTGTGGCAGCTCACCCAAACAAATGATCCTTGAAGTGTTGATGCAGTAAGAAGAAATGCAGACTTGGTGCTCCACAATAACTGTGTCCTTCTCAGTGGAAATGGGCAGAGGGTAGGAAATGAAATCCAATGCAGAGACTTCACTTAGCCAGACAGTCCAGACTGTCTAAATTTAAAATAAACATCGCCAAGCAGTCTTAAAATGTAGCTCTCCTTTCACTCCTATCACTGTTTGTCTATGCCATGTCCTGCACAATGAAAGAATAGTCCACCTTCCAGCCTCTCCTGAGGAACCAATCGGATTGAACTTGAATCTGATTGGCTGATTGAATCAGCCAATCAGATTTTTCTACCTTAATTCCGATTGGCTGATAGAATCCTATCAGCCAATCGGAATTCGAGGGACGCCATCTTGGATGACGTCACTTAAAAGGTACCGTCATTCGTCGTTAGTCGTCGGGAAGAAGAGGATGGATCCGCGTAGGCTCTTCTGAAGATGGCTCCGCTCCGGATGGATGAAGATTGAAGACGCCGCCTGGATGATGACTTCTTTTGGATCGAAGACCTCTTCAGCGCCGCCTGGATGATGACTTCATCGGATGGAAGATTTCTTCTGCGCCCCTTGGATGATGACTTCTGCCGCTCCGGATCTCCTCTTCAGTTCCCTCGGTGCTCGGCTGAGTGAAGACGACTCAAGGAAGGATGATCTTCAGGGGGGTAGTGTTAGGTTTATTTAAGGGGGGTTTGGGTTAGATTAGGGGTATGTGGGTGGTGGGTTTTAATGTTGGGGGGGGTTGTATTTTTCTTTTACAGGCAAAAGAGCTGTTTTATATAATCAAGCATAAGAACAAAAGATACCTCACAAAAGCACTCTTAGTCCAATTTTAAGTTTACTCTTATAATATAGTTTACAATGTAATATAAACTACCTACTGTGCACAGAGGTCACACAATACAAGTTAGTTAGTAGATATCAAACTCATAATGTATCTAACTAACAATAAACAGAAAAATAGAATTGTTAAAAGGAAACAATGCACAATAAACAGTTAATATGCAGCACATATAAGGGGAACAGTTCATAAGCAGTGATCCTTATCCTCCACTGTGTTGTGAATAGCTCAGTCAATGCAAAGTTCCCAATTAAATATAATCTCCTCCGATTTCAAGGAATAATATTTTGATTGTAATCCCAGGGCTAACTTGAAAGAAATGACAAGCGATCCTGGAGGGAGCTGATGTACCAAGCGTCCACAGCTGAAGACTGGGCAACCCCAGTGCACACTAGCCGTGGCTCCGATAAGGCTTTGCTAGCTCGGCAGCGTTACCCTCTATGCTTCCATGTGCGATTCCAAGTGCTTCCTGTAAGTACCGGAAACTGAGAAGAAAGGTCGCTCCAAATTGTGCTGCATACAGCGTTGCTCCCAAACAACAGGCTCAGTACCAGGCTGAGCTAATGCAATTTGCCGACGTACGTTTCACCAAATAAACGGCTTCTTCCGGGCATGTGTATAATGAGTTCAGTTTCCTACTTCTTATTTAAAGCGGAACCTTGTGCCGATGCCCCCGGAAATTAGGCCAGTGAATATAAGTTCCTATGCATAATTAAATATATTACAAATTCTCTATTCATAATGTAAAATGAATCTTACATATTTCTGTTATTGCTCTTATTAATTAAGTTACATGCAATATCACTTAATATATTTGCCAAGAAGTTTGATCCACAAATGGGATCCATATATAATTCTTCCTAGCAATTTTTAGCAACTCACGGATCACTTAAAGTGACAGTGTTCCAATATCGAAATATTTCTTTTATGGTTATTAAGTGTTTTTATTACTCTATTAGTCAGCACACTTAATTACTTCTATTTACACCGTTGTCTCAAGTGTCCACCCCACATAATAAATGTAATTTGTTATTCCCCAATATATCCTATATTATTTAAGGTTTTAACAAACAGATATCCATTACAAAAAATGGCCCAGATTATTTTCCTCATTCAGACCATGTGGGGCAAGGGTACCTAAATTAAAGATCCACCTACTTTCACGTCTTAGTAGGATATTATCTACATCACCTCCTCGTGTTCCCAGGCTAACTTTGTCAATTCCAATTAGCCTGAAGGTACTAGGTGATGAATTATGAAATTCAGTAAAGTGTCTTGCTACACTTGATGTGTTTACATCATGTTCGATGTCCCTGAGGTGTTCCAAGGTGCGATCACGTAGGGCCCTTGTCGTCTTCCCTACGTAATAAAGGGGGCAACTGCATTTAGCTAAATAAACTAAGCCTTCAGTCCTACATGTGATCTTGGAACGTATCTTGTAAACCATTCCTTTATTATCAGAAAAAAATCTTGCTCTTTCTATGTGATTACATGCTTTACACTGTTTACACGGATAACAGCCCGGCTCACGTCCAACTCCATCCAACCAACTGCCACCCATATGTGGTCGAATTAAGTGGCTGTGAACCAGGCTGTCCCGTAAATTTGGTGCCCTTCTTGCTGTAAAGAGGGGTTGTGGGGTGAGAGCTTCACATAATTTCGTGTCAGAAAGGAGGATATGCCAATATCTTTGCATTATCTTGCGTATATCCTCCCAGCTCTCATTAAAAGTTGAAATAAATCTAATCTTTCACTGTTGGGGGTCCCTACCTCTCACTTTAGTTCTAGATGTACTAAAAATGCTATCTTCTTGTGAGCGATTTTTTTGGCGTTGATATGCCTCACTAATTAGCTTTTTAGGATGTCCTCTTTGACTGAACCGTTTAGTCAGTTCTCTAGACTCTGCTAAGAAATCTGCTTCCGTGGTACAGTTCCTACGACCACGATAGAATTGTGAAATAGGAATACCTTTTATTTGATATTTTGAATGGAAACTGTCTGCCCTTAGAATACTGTTTGTAGAAGTAGCTTTACGAAACACCTTAGTGACTAACGTGTCATTCCTTACCATGACCGTGACATCCAAAAAATTAATTGTTTCTGGATCTTTAATTAGTGTAAATTTAAGATTAAATATTTCATTGTTGAGGGAATCCACAAATAATTCCAACTGAGATTCAATTCCCCTCCACAGGAGGAACACGTCATCTATGTAGCGAAGCCACATAGTGACGTGGTCACTCACTGTGGGGGAGTCAAGCACATAAAGATTTTCCCAAAATCCTAGATAGAGGCACGCATATGAGGGCGCAAATTTGGCCCCCATAGCCGTGCCTTGTAGTTGCAGAAAGTATCTATTGTCAAACACAAATAAATTATTTGTTAAGGCGAATTCCAATAATTCACAAATAAAGTCTGTATGACTCTGAAAGTTACTGCCTCTTTGCTGAAGATAGTATCTTGTAGCCTGCAACCCTTTTGCATGAGGAATACTAGAGTACAATGACTCAACATCTATTGTCGCCAATAACATGTTTTCCTCGATATTGATACCACTGATTTTTCTTAAAAAATCAGGTGTATCCTGTACATAGGTTGGGAGATATTGAACAAAAGGTTTCAAAAAATGATCAATATATTGACCTATACCTTCCAAAGGTCCATCAATACCGGCAATAATTGGTCTACCCGGTGGATATTTATATCCTTCTTTGTGGACCTTTGGAATGGTATAAAAGGTGGGTATTTTCGGATTTTTTGGCAACAAAAAATCAAATTCCTCCTTGGTGATGATGTTATTCATTAGACCACATTGTAAGATGGTACTTAATCTAGATAGAATAGTGTTAATTGGATTATCATTAAGACGTTTATATTGTGTCTGGTCATTTAGCTGTCTATAGCATTCACCTCTATATTTCGCTGTATCTTGTAATACTAGGTTGCCACCTTTATCAGATTGCTTGATGGTCAGATTTTTATTTGAACCCAGTTCATAAAGGGCTTTTCTTTCTCCTTGTGTTAAATTATCCACAATGAGATAATCATTGTTAAGTTTCATTATTTCACCCTCAACCAATTTAACAAAGGTGGACTGTGGATTTTGATTTAAATCCACTATTTATTGTATTTTGGTTCCCACCTATTTCTGATCTTAGAGAATCCTGTTCTAGGGATTCTAATATCTCAACCATATCATCAGTATTACAAACATTTTCATTATCCTTCAGCAAAGAGCCTATGACAATTTTCTGGCAAACAGTTTTAAATCTTTAACTGCCTCAAATTTGTCAAGAGCAGTTTTCTTTGGGGCATGCCCCGCAAAAGGCCCTTTTAAGGGCTGGTAAGGCAAAAGAGCTGTTTACTTTTTAATGTAGAATAGGGTAGGGAATTTTTTTATTTTGGGGGGCTTTGTTATTTTATTAGGGGGCTTAGATTAGATGTAAGTAGCTTAAAATTGTTGTAATATTTTTTAAATGTTTGTAACTTATTTTTTTTATTTTTTGTAACTTAGCTGTTTTATTTTTTGTACTTTAGTTAGTTTATTTAATTGTATTTAATTGTAGTTATTTGTAGTTAATTTATTTAATTAATGTAATGATAGTGTAGTGTTAGGTTTAATTGTAACTTAGGTTAGGATTTATTTTACAGGTAATTTTGTATTTCTTTTAGCTAGGTAGTTATTAAATAGTTAATAACTATTTAATAACTATTCTAACTAGCTAAAATAAATACAAAGTTACCTGTAAAATAAATATAAATCCTAAGATAGCTACAATGTAATTATTAATTACATTGTAGCTATTTTAGGGTTTATTTTACAGGTAAGTATTTATTTTTAAATAGGAATAATTTATTAAAGTATAGTGTAGTGTTAGGTGTAATTGTAACTTAGGTTAGTTTTTATTTTACAGGTAAATGTCTCTTTATTTTAGCTAGGTAGCTATTAAATAGTTAATAACTAATTAATAGCTATTGTACCTAGTTAAAATAAATTGAAACATGCCTGTAAAATAAATATAAATCCTAAGATAGCTACAATATAATTATTATTTATATTGTAGCTATATTAGGGTTTATTTTAAAGGTAAGTATTTAGTTTTAAATAGGATTCATTTAGTTAATAAGAGTTAAATTTATTTAGATGTATTTAATTAATATTTAAGTTAGGGGGTGTTAGGGTTAGTGTTAGACTTAGGTTTAGGGGTTAATAATTTTATTAGAGTTGCGGCGGTGTAGGGGGGGCAGGATAGGGGTTAATAATTTTATTACAGTGGCGGCGGTGTAGGGGGGGGGGCTGTATAGGGGTTAATAAATTTATTATAGGTGGCGACGGTGTAGGGGGGACAGATTAGGGGTTAATAAGTTTAATATATGTTGCGGCGGGGTTTGGGGGCGGCGGTTTAAGGGTTAATCTATTTATTTAGTTGCGGTGGGGTCCGGGATCCGCAGGATAGGGGTTAATAAATGTATTATAGGTGGCGGCAGTATAGGGGGGGCAGGATAGGGTTTAGTAGGTATAATGTAGGTGGCGGCGGTGTCCGGGAGCGACGGTTTAGGGGTTAATACATTTATTATAGTTGCGGCGGGGTCTAGGAGCGGGTAGAACAGTGTAGTTAGTGTGAGTGCTTAGTGACAGGGGTGTCAATAAAGCTGTAACTCTCACAATCCGCTGCCCATCCCCCCGTACTTGGTGCGTGGCTTTGTGACAGCTTTTTTGATAACTTAGGCAAACGTATTCAGGTCCGCGGCGGCGATGTGAGGCGAGCTTAGGCGGGCGTATTGGACCGGCGAAGGCAGGTAAAGTAGACGGCTTGATAAGTACCCCTCAGAGACTTCTGTGTGTGATATAGAGAGACTGCTGTGTGTGATATAGAGAGACTGCTGTGTGTGATAGTGAGAGAGAGACTGCTGTATGTGATATATATAGAGAGAGAGAGACTGCTGTGTGTGATATAGAAAGAGAGACTGCTGTGTGTGATATAGAGAGAAATACTGTTGTGTGTGATAGAGAGGGAGACTGCTGTGTGTGATAGAGAGAGAGACTGCTATGTGTGATATAGAGAGACTGCTGTGTATGATAGTGAGAGAGAGACTGCTGTGTGTGATATAGAGAAAGACTGCTGTGTGTGATATAGAGAGAGACTGCTGTGTGTGATATAGAGAGAGACTGCTGTGTGTGATAGAGAGAGAGACTGCTGTGTGTGATAGAGAGAGAGACTGCTGTGTGTGATATAGAGAAAGACTGCTGTGTGTGATATAGAGAGACTGCTTTATGTGATAGTGAGAGAGAGACTGCTGTGTGTGATATATATATAGAGAGAGAGACTGCTGTGTGTGATATAGAAAGAGAGACTGCTGTGTGTTATATAGAGAGAAATACTGTTGTGTGTGATAGAGAGGGAGACTGCTATGTGTGATATAGAGAGACTGCTGTGTGTGATAGTGAGAGAGAGACTGCTGTGTGTGATATAGAGAGAGACTGCTGTGTGTGATATAGAGAGAGACTGCTGTGTGTGATAGAGAGAGACTGCTGTGTGTGATAGAGAGAGAGAGACTGTTGTGTGTGATATAGAGAGAGACTGCTGTGGTGATAGTGAGAGAGAGACTGCTGTGTACGATACAGATAGAGAGAATGCTGTTTGTGATAGAGAGAGAGACTGCTGTGTGTGATAGAGAGAGAGAGAGACTGCTGTGTGTGATAGAGAGAGAGACTGCTGTGTGTGATATAGAGAGAGATACTGTTGTGTATGATATTGAGAGAGGGACTGCTGTGTGTGATAGAGAGAGACTGCTGTGTGTGATAGAGAGAGACTGCTGTGTGTGATAGAGAGAAAGAGACTGCTGTGTGTTATAGAGAGAAAGAGACTGCTGTGTGTGATAGAGAGAGAGATACTGTTGTGTGTGATATAGAGAGATAGAGACTGCTGTGTGTGATATATATAGAGAGAGACTGCTGTGTGTGATATATAGAGAGAGATACTGTTGTGTGTGATATAGAGAGATAGAGACTGCTGTGTGTGATATATAGAGAGAGACTGCTGTTTGTGATAGAGAGACACTGCTGTGTGTGATATAGAGAGAGACTGTTGTGTGTGATGAAGAGAGAGACTGCTGTGTGTGATAGAGAGAGAGAGACTGTTGTGTGTGATATAGAGAGAGACTGCTGTTTGTGATACAGATAGAGAGAATGCTGTGTGTGATAGAGAGAGAGACTGCTGTGTGTGATATAGAGAGAAAGACTGCTGTGTGTGATAGAGAGAGATAGACTGCTGTGTGTGATAGAGAGAGAGACTGCTATGTGTGATATAGAGAGAGATACTGTTGTGTATGATATTGAGAGAGAGACTGCTGTGTGTGATAGAGAGAGAGATACTGTTGTGTGTGATATAGAGAGATAGAGACTGCTGTGTGTGATATATAGAGAGAGACTGCTGTGTGATATATATAGAGAGAGATACTGTTGTGTGTGATATAGAGAGAGAGAGACTGCTGTGTGTGATATATAGAGAGAGACTGCTGTTTGTGATAGAGAGAGAAAGACTGCTGTGTGTGATAGAGAGAGAGACTGCTGTGTGTGATATAGAGAGACTGCTGTGTGTGATAGTGAAAGAGAGACTGCTGTTTGTGATAGAGAGAGAGACTGCTGTGTGTGATATAGAGAGACTGCTGTGTGTGATAGTGAAAGAGAGACTGCTGTGTGTGATATATAGAGAGAGACTGCTGTGTGTGATATATAGAGAGAGACTGCTGTGTGTGATATATAGAGAGAGACTGCTGTGTGTGATAAAGAGAGAGACTGCTGTGTGTGATATATATAGAGAGAGACTGCTGTGTGTGATAAAGAGAGAGACTGCTGTGTGTGATATATATAGAGAGAGACTGCTGTGTGTGATAGTGAGAGACAGTTGTGGGTTATATCGAGAGACTGCTGTGTGTGATATAGAGAGAGACTGCTGTGTGTGATATAGAGAGAGAGACTGCTGTGTGTGATATAGAGAGACTGCTGTGTGTGATATAGAGAGACTGCTGTGTGTGATAGTGAAAGAGAGACTGCTGTGTGTGATATAGAGAGAGACTGCTGTGTGTGATATAGAGAGAGACTGCTGTGTGTGATATAGAGAGAGATTGCTGTGTGTGATAGAGAGAGACTGCTGTGTGTTATAGAGAGAGACTGTTGTGTGTGATAAAGAGAGAGACTGCTGTGTGTGATAGAGAGAGAGAGAGACTCTTGTGTGTGATATAGAGAGAGACTGCTGTGGTGATAATGAGACAGAGACTGCTGTGTGTGATAGAGATAGAGAGAATGCTGTGTGTGATAGAGAGAGAGACTGCTGTGTGTGATAGAGAGAGAGACTGCTGTGTGTCATAGAGAGAGAGACTGCTGTGTGTGATAGAGAGAATCACAAACTTTGAGGCACCAGCACTTTGTAGATTTGTTAATCTTTAATAGGAATTGTTTAAAACAGCAAAGTTTGGGGGGTTTAACCCCTTAGTCATGCTCATGCTGTGATATAGAGAGAGAGACTGCTGTGTGTGATATAGAGAGAGACTGCTGTGTGTGATATAGAGAGAGACTGCTTTGTGTGATATAAAGAGAGACTGCTGTGTGTGATATAGAGAGAGACTGCTTTGTGTGATATAAAGAGAGACTGCTGTGTGTGATATATAGAGAGAGACTGCTGTGTGTGATAAAGAGAGAGACTGCTGTGTGTGATTATATATAGAGAGAGAGACTGCTGTGTGTGATATATATAGAGAGAGAGACTGCTGTGTGTGATATATAGAGAGAGAGACTGCTGTGTGTGATAGAGATACTGTTATGTGTGATAGAGAGAGAGAGACTGCTGTGTGTGATATAGAGACTGTTGTGTGTGATAGAGAGAGACTGTTGTGTGTTGTAAAGAGAGAGACTGCTGTGTGTGACAGAGAAAGACTGCTGTGTGTGATAGAGAGAGACTGTTGTGTGTGATATATATAAAGAGACTGCTGTGGTCATAGTGAGAGAGAGAGAGACTGCTGTGTGTGATACAGATAGAGAGACTGCTGTGTGTGATAGAAAGAGAGACTTCTGTGTGTTATAGAGAGAGAGAGACTGCTATGTGTGATATAGAGAGACTGCTGTGTGTGATATATATAGAGAGAGACTGCTGTGTGTGATATATAGAGAGAGACTGCTGTGTGTGATATAGAGAGAAAGACTGCTGTGTGTGATAGAGTGGGAGACTGCTATGTGTGATATAAAGAGACTGCTGTGTGTGATAGTGAGAGAGAGACTGCTGTGTGTGATATATATAGAGACTGCTGTGTGTGATATATAGAGAGAGACTGCTGTGTGTGATATAGAGAGAAAGACTGCTGTGTGTGATAGAGAGGGAGACTGCTATGTGTGATATAGAGAGACTGCTGTGTGTGATAGTGAGAGAGAGACTGATGTGTGTGATATAGAGAGAGACTGCTGTGTGTGATATAGAGAGAGACTGCTATGTGTGATATAGAGAGACTGCTGTATGTGATAGTTAGAGACTGTTGTGTGTGATATAGAGAGAGACTGCTGTGTGTTATAGAGTGAGAAAGAGACTGCTGTGTGTGATAGAGAGAGAGACTGCTATGTGTGATATAGAGAGACTGCTGTGTGTGATAGTGAAAGAGAGACTGCTGTGTGTGATATATATAGAGAGAGACTGCTGTGTGTGATATAGAGAGAAAGACTGCTGTGTGTGATAGAGAGGGAGACTGCTATGTGTGATATAGAGAGAGAGACTGCTGTGTGTGATATATAGAGAGAGACTGCTGTGTGTGATAGAGAGAGACTGCTGTGTGTGATATATAGAGAGAGACTGCTGTGTGTGGTAGAGAGAGAAAGACTGCTGTGTGTGATATAGAGAGAGAGACTTCTGTGTGTGATATAGAGAGAGAGACTGCTGTGTGTGATAGTGAGAGAGAGACTGCTGTGTGTGATATAGAGAAAGACTGCTGTGTGTGATATAGAGACTGCTGTGTGTGATAGAGAGAGAGACTGCTGTGTGTGATAGAGAGAGAGACTTCTGTGTGTGATATAGAGAGACTGCTGTGTGTGATATAGAGAGACTGCTGTGTGTGATAGCGAGAGAGAGACTGCTGTGTGTGATATATATAGAGAGAGAGACTGCTGTGTGTGATATAGAAAAAGAGACTGCTGTGTGTGATATAGAGAGAAATACTGTTGTGTGTCATAGAGAGGCAGACTGCTGTGTGTGATAGTGAGAGACTGCTGTGTGTGATATAGAGAGAGACTGCTGTGTGTGATAGAGAAAGACTGTTGTGTGTGATAAAGAGAGAGACTGCTGTGTGTGATAGAGAGAGAGAGAGGGAGACTGTTGTGTGTGATATAGAGAGAGACTGCTGTGGTGATAGTGTGAGAGGGACTGCTGTTTGTGATACAGATAGAGAGAATGCTGTGTGTGATAGAGAGAGAGACTGCTGTGTGTGATAGAGAGAGAGAGAGACTGCTGTGTGTGATAGAGAGAGAGACACTGCTGTGTGTGATATAGAGAGAGATACTGTTGTGTATGATATTGAGAGAGAGACTGCTGTGTGTGATAGAGAGAGAGAGACTGTTGTGTGTGATATAGAGAGATAGAGACTGCTGTGTGTGATATAGAGAGAGACTGCTGTATGTGATATATATATAGAGAGAGACTGCTGTGTGTGATATAGAAAGAGAGACTGCTGTGTGTGATAGAGAGAAATACTGTTGTGTTTCATAGAGAGGGAGACTGCTATGTATGATATAGAGAGACTGCTGTGTGTGATAGTGAGAGAAAGACTGATGTGTGTGATATAGAGAGAGACTGCTGTGTGTGATAGAGTGAGAAAGAGACTGCTGTGTGTGATAGAGAGAGAGACTGCTATGTGTGATATAGAGAGACTGCTGTGTGTGATAGAGTGAGAAAGAGACTGCTGTGTGTGATATAGAGAGAGACTGCTATGTGTGATATAGAGAGACTGCTGTGTGTGATAGTGAAAGAGAGACTGCTGTGTGTGATATATATATAGAGAGACTGCTGTCTGTGATATAGAGAGAAAGACTGCTGTGTGTGATAGAGAGGGAGACTGCTATGTGTGATATAGAGAGACTGCTGTGTGTGATAGTGAGAGAGAGACTGATGTGTGTGATATAGAGAGAGACTGCTGTGTGTGATATAGAGAGAGACTGCTATGTGTGATATAGAGAGAAAGACTGCTGTGTGTGATATAGAGGGAGAGACTGCTGTGTGTGATATAGAGAGAGAGACTGCTGTGTGTGATATATAGAGAGAGACTGCTGTGTGTGATAGAGAGAGACTGCTGTGTGTGATATATAGAGAGAGACTGCTGTGTGTGATAGAGAGAGAAAGACTGCTGTGTGTGATATAGAGAGAGAGACTGCTGTGTGTGATATAGAGAGAGAGACTGCTGTGTGTGATAGTGAGAGAGAGACTGCTGTGTGTGATATAGAGAAAGACTGCTGTGTGTGATATAGAGACTGCTGTGTGTGATAGAGAGAGAGACTGCTGTGTGTGATAGAGAGAGAGACTTCTGTGTGTGATATAGAGAGACTGCTGTGTGTGATATAGAGAGACTGCTGTGTGTGATAGTGAGAGAGAGACTGCTGTGTGTGATATATATAGAGAGAGAGACTGCTGTGTGTGATATAGAAAAAGAGACTGCTGTGTGTGATATAGAGAGAAATACTGTTGTGTGTCATAGAGAGGCAGACTGCTATGTGTGATATAGAGAGACTGCTGTGTGTGATAGTGAGAGACTGCTGTGTGTGATATAGAGAGAGACTGCTGTGTGTGATAGAGAAAGACTGTTGTGTGTGATAAAGAGAGAGACTGCTGTGTGTGATAGAGAGAGAGAGAGAGAGACTGTTGTGTGTGATATAGAGAGAGACTGCTGTGGTGATAGTGTGAGAGGGACTGCTGTTTGTGATACAGATAGAGAGAATGCTGTGTGTGATAGAGAGAGAGACTGCTGTGTGTGATATATAGAGAGAGATACTGTTGTGTGTGATAGAGAGAGACACTGCTGTGTGTGATATAGAGAGAGATACTGTTGTGTATGATATTGAGAGAGACTGCTGTGTGTGATAGAGAGAGACTGTTGTGTGTGATATAGAGAGATAGAGACTGCTGTGTGTGATATAGAGAGAGACTGCTGTATGTGATATATAGAGAGAGACTGCTATGTGTGATATAGAAAGAGAGACTGCTGTGTGTGATAGAGAGAAATACTGTTGTGTTTCATAGAGAGGGAGACTGCTATGTGTGATATAGAGAGACTGCTGTGTGTGATAGTGAGAGAAAGACTGATGTGTGTGATATAGAGAGAGACTGCTGTGTGTGATATAGAGAGAGAGACTGCTGTGTGTGATATAGAGAGAGAGACTGCTGTGTGTGATATAGAGAGAGAGACTGCTGTGTGTGATAGTGAGAGAAAGACTGATGTGTGTGATATAGAGAGAGACTGCTGTGTGTGATATAGAGAGATAGAGACTGCTGTGTGTGATAGTGAGAGAGAGACTGCTGTGTGTGATATATATATTTAGAGAGAGACTGCTGTGTGTGATATAGAAAGAGAGACTGCTGTGTGTGATAGAGAGAAATACTGTTGTGTGTCATAGAGAGGGAGACTGCTATGTGTGATATAGATAGACTGCTGTGTGTGATAGTGAGAGAAAGACTGCTGTGTGTGATATAGAGAGAGACTGCTGTGTGTGATATAGAGAGAGACTGCTGTGTGTGATAGAGAGAGACTGCTGTGTGTGATAAAGAGAGAGACTGCTGTGTGTGATAGAGAGAGAGAGAGACTGTTGTGTGTGATATAGAGAGAGACTGCTGTGGTGATACAGATAGAGAGAATGCTGTGTGTGATAGAGAGAGAGACTGCTGTGTGTGATATAGAAAGAACATATGGATACTAAAACATATGGATACTAAAGGTTATGACATATACAGTAATGGAATAATGCAAATACAAAAGCTAAGTAATTGGCAAACAAATCCTTGCCGTTTTAAAGTTATGATCTGCAGATTTCAACTTAAAATTACTAGGCATAGCAGGCGTAAGTACATATAAATATACTAAGTACTGAATTGCCTTACGATCCATCCATTTTACCCCAATATGTCCTGCTGATGGATGAATGAATAACTTGAGACCTATGCTGTAAACAATAAAACACTCAATATTATTTCCTTCTCTGCGCTATTAATGTATACTGGCCCCTGCCTGAATACATTCATCAAAGTATTGTCATATATACCTGAATGAGCCAACTCATTGAATTGACATGCCTAGCTAAGTTCAATCATCCCCGTACGAATTACAACCAATGAGAAGCTGCACAGTGTAGCTTTGAAGAACCAATCAGAGTACAGAGGCGGGTGTTAAATTTTCATATCACCCGCCTTGTCCGGCCGGCGCGTACCCCTCTGAGGAAGCGTAATGTGAAACGCGCGTCAGGGGCACCAGTACCGGGTTATGTAACCCGCATTTTTTAATTGCTGACTCAGCATAGCACTTTTGGTTAACGGTTGTGACCACAAATAGACAGTTAAAAGTAAATAGGTCTCCGCTATAGAAGAGACCTTTTTCAGTTTAGCCTTTGCTTATTTGTCATATTGCCACTGGCTGGCGCCTTAAATTAATGGGCTATATATATCGATACTTAGATTAATGGGCTATATATATTGATTCAAGTAGCTAGCTCACACCGGTGGATTCGTGCAGGGTGTGTGATTAGGCTAATGTCTGCACCAAGGAATATAGGGAGCCAATGATATATGATCTCAGGCTTCAGTGAGAGTGAGATTTGGTGCTGAACGTATAATTT
Source organism: Bombina bombina (assembly GCF_027579735.1). Classification (NCBI taxonomy): domain Eukaryota; kingdom Metazoa; phylum Chordata; class Amphibia; order Anura; family Bombinatoridae; genus Bombina; species Bombina bombina. The sequence continues at coordinate 1,447,758,091 of NC_069500.1, read as the reverse complement.
GTTATATCTGAATACTGGCCTTGAACTTTATAACACGGCTAAATTTAAATATACTTGGTGATTTTGAATATCGCAGCACTACAGAAAATCGTATATCTCATAGGGACAGCTACTGTTAGTGACCCATTATACTTACTGCTACGTTATTTCCATCGCTAACAGCGGTGCAAACATTTGATTAGATACATAAAATCCTATTTAGTTATTGGACAGATACAATAACTCTAGTGCTTGCATATATAGCCACTGGGACATAGAATATCAGCCTAACGGTATAACCAATCTAATGTTGTCACAAAAATATTAGCAGACCCGAATTCGCCAGTTACAATATTTGCAAAAAATAGTTATAGCTAACCTCTAATCAGTTTGGAACTAGCTACCAGACACATTTATTTTTGTGTTGGTTAGTTATCCTTATATATTGATTCTCCTGTACAACAATCATATAATACCGCAATTGTTCCTTACCTGGAGGTTGTGATTCCTGCAAAGACTGTTATAAAGGAGAGATTTATATTTGTACTGTCTATAAATCATTGGTGTATTCCCTGGTGTGAATTATTAAACATATTTGTATACCCTGGTAGCAACCTACAATTATCCACTTTCGTGCTTTTCGATAGGAAATTATATCACTCTGAGTTTCAGCTAGTTTTAACAGTATGTGTGTGTGTGCATGAGTATGAGTCCAGTCGGGCTCCTATTTTTTCTTCAATAAAGTTATTTAGTATAAATGGGGATGTGTGTGTGATTTGATTATTACATTGTTCTCACTTTTCTTTGTCTAAACTTATTTTAATGGGTCCAGTATTACACTAGTCCAGTTACCTGCAGACTTTTTCTTTGTCGTGCAAGTCTTTTTGCACACATTTATGTACATTTGGATGTATATCACTGCTTGAGGTTCTGGAGTTCAGGGTCTGTTAATATTATTAGATTCGATTTTGCACCCCTGAATTCAATAGCAAACCCATTTCTCCTATCCCTCACCATTTCTAGTTAACAGATATAGAAAGAGAGACTGCCGTGTGTGATAGAGAGAAATACTGTTGTGTGTCATAGAGAGGGAGACTGCTGTGTGTGATATAGAGAGACTGCCGTGTGTGATAGTGAGAGAAAGACTGCTGTGTGTGATATAGAGAGAGACTGCTGTGTGTGATATAGAGAGAGACTGCTGTGTGTGATAGAGAGAGACTGTTGTGTGTGATGAAGAGAGAGACTGCTGTGTGTGATAGAGAGAGAGAGACTGTTGTGTGTGATATAGAGAGAGACTGCTGTTTGTGATACAGATAGAGAGAATGCTGTGTGTGATAGAGAGAGAGACTGCTGTGTGTGATAGAGAGAGAGAGACTGCTGTGTGTGATAGAGAGAGAGACTGCTATGTGTGATATAGAGAGAGATACTGTTGTGTATGATATTGAGAGAGAGACTGCTGTGTGTGATAGAGAGAGAGAGACTGCTGTGTGTGATATATATAGAGAGACTGCTGTGTGTGATATATAGAGAGAGATACTGTTGTGTGTGATATAGAGAGAGAGAGACTGCTGTGTGTGATATATATAGAGAGACTGCTGTGTGTGATATATAGAGAGAGATACTGTTGTGTGTGATATAGAGAGAGAGAGACTGTGCTGTGTGTGATATATAGAGAGAGACTGCTGTGTGTGATATATAGAGAGAGATACTGTTGTGTGTGATATAGAGAGAGAGAGACTGCTGTGTGTGATATATAGAGAGAGAGACTGCTGTTTGTGATAGAGAGACACTGCTGTGTGTGATATAGAGAGAGACTGCTGTGGTGATAGTGTGAGAGGGACTGCTGTTTGTGATACAGATAGAGAGAATGCTGTGTGTGATAGAGAGAGAGACTGCTGTGTGTGATAGAGAGAGAGAGAGGAGAGACTGCTGTGTGTGATAGAGAGAGAGAGACTGTTGTGTGTGATATAGAGAGAGATACTGTTGTGTATGATATTGAGAGAGAGACTGCTGTGTGTGATATAGAGAGAGATACTGTTGTGTATGATATTGAGAGAGAGACTGCTGTGTGTGATAGAGAGAGAGAGACTGTTGTGTGTGATATAGAGAGATAGAGACTGCTGTGTGTGATATAGAGAGAGAGACTGTTGTGTGTGATATAGAGAGATAGAGACTGCTGTGTGTGATATAGAGAGAGACTGCTGTGTGTGATATATAGAGAGAGACTGCTGTGTGTGATATAGAGAGATAGAGACTGCTGTGTGTGATAGTGAGAGAGAGACTGCTGTGTGTGATATATATATATAGAGAGAGACTGCTGTGTGTGATAGAGAGAGAGAGACTGTTGTGTGTGATATAGAGAGATAGAGACTGCTGTGTGTGATATAGAGAGAGACTGCTGTGTGTGATATATAGAGAGAGACTGCTGTGTGTGATATAGAGAGATAGAGACTGCTGTGTGTGATAGTGAGAGAGAGACTGCTGTGTGTGATATATATATATAGAGAGAGACTGCTGTGTGTGATATAGAAAGAGAGACTGCTGTGTGTGATAGAGAGAAATACTGTTGTGTGTCATAGAGAGGGAGACTGCTATGTGTGATATAGAGAGACTGCTGTGTGTGATAGTGAGAGAAAGACTGCTGTGTGTGATATAGAGAGAGACTGCTGTGTGTGATATAGAGAGAGACTGCTGTGTGTGATAGAGAGAGACTGTTGTGTGTGATAAAGAGAGAGACTGCTGTGTGTGATAGAGAGAGAGAGACTGTTGTGTGTGATATAGAGAGAGACTGCTGTGGTGATACAGATAGAGAGAATGCTGTGTGTGATAGAGAGAGAGACTGCTGTGTGTGATATAGAAAGAGAGACTGCTGTGTGTGATAGAGAGAAATACTGTTGTGTGTCATAGAGAGGGAGACTGCTGTGTGTGATAGTGAGAGAAAGACTGCTGTGTGTGATATAGAGAGAGACTGCTGTGTGTGATATAGAGAGAGACTGCTGTGTGTGATAGAGAGAGACTGTTGTGTGTGATGAAGAGAGAGACTGCTGTGTGTGATAGAGAGAGAGAGACTGTTGTGTGTGATATAGAGAGAGACTGCTGTTTGTGATACAGATAGAGAGAATGCTGTGTGTGATAGAGAGAGAGACTGCTGTGTGTGATAGAGAGAGAGAGACTGCTGTGTGTGATAGAGAGAGAGACTGCTATGTGTGATATAGAGAGAGATACTGCTGTGTATGATGTTGAGAGAGAGACTGCTGTGTGTGATAGAGAGAGAGATACTGTTGTGTGTGATATAGAGAGATAGAGACTGCTGTGTGTGATATATAGAGAGAGACTGCTGTGTGTGATATATAGAGAGAGATACTGTTGTGTGTGATATAGAGAGAGAGAGACTGCTGTGTGTGATATATAGAGAGAGACTGCTGTGTGTGATATATACAGGCCCATTTATCAAAGGGCTTGCGGACCTGATCCGACACTGCGGATCAGGTCCGCAAGACCTCGCTAAATGCGGAGAGCAATACGCTCTCCGCATTTAACATTGCACCAGCAGCTCACAAGAGCTGCTGGTGCAACGCCGCCCCCTGCTGACTCGCGGCCAATCGGCCGCCAGCAGGGAGCTGTCAATCAACCCGATCGTATTCGATCGGGTTGATGTCTGGCGATTCCTGTCCGCCTGTTCAGAGCAGGCGGACAGGGTTATGGAGCAGCGGTCTTTAGACCGCTGCTTCATAAGTTGTGTTTCTGGCGAGTCTGAAGACTCGCCAGAAACACGGCCCTTCAAGCTCCATACGGAGCTTGATAAATGGGCCTGATAGAGAGAGATACTGTTGTGTGTGATATAGAGAGAGAGAGAGACTGCTGTGTGTGATATATAGAGAGAGATACTGTTGTGTGTGATATAGAGAGAGAGAGACTGCTGTGTGTGATATATAGAGAGAGATACTGTTGTGTGTGATAGAGAGAGAGACTGCTATGTGTGATATAGAGAGAGATACTGTTGTGTATGATATTGAGAGAGAGACTGCTGTGTGTGATAGAGAGAGAGAGACTGCTGGGTGTGATATATAGAGAGAGACTGCCGTGTGTGATAGAGAGAGATACTGTTGTGTGTGATATAGAGAGAGAGAGACTGCTGTGTGTTATATATAGAGAGAGACTGCTGTTTGTGATAGAGAGACACTGCTGTGTGTGATATAGAGAGAATCACAAACTTTGAGGCACCAGCACTTTGTAGATTTGTTAATCTTTAATAGGAATTGTTTAAAACAGAAACGTTTCTGGGTTTTAACCCCTTAGTCATGCTCATGCTGTGATATATATATATAGAGAGAGAGACTGCTGTGTGTGATAAAGAGAGAGACTGCTGTGTGTGATATATATAGAGAGAGACTGCTGTGTGTGATAGTGAGAGACAGTTGTGGGTTATATCGAGAGACTGCTGTGTGTGATATAGAGAGAGACTGCTGTGTGTGATATAGAGAGAGACTGCTGTGTGTGATAGAGAGAGACTGCTGTGTGTGATATATAGAGAGAGACTGCTGGGTGTGATATAGAGAGAGACTGCTGTGTGTGATATAGAGAGAGAGACTGCTGTGTGTGATATATAGAGAGAGACTGCTGTGTGTGATATATAGAGAGAGACTGCTGGGTGTGATAGTGAGAGACAGTTGTGGGTTATATCGAGAGACTGCTGTGTGTGATATAGAGAGAGACTGCTGTGTGTGATATAGAGAGAGAGAGACTGCTGTGTGTGATATATAGAGAGAGACTGCTGTGTGTGATATATAGAGAGAGACTGCTGTGTGTGATATATAGAGAGAGACTGCTGTGTGTAAAAGAGAGAGAGACTGCTGTTTGTGATAGAGGGAGACTGCTGTGTGAGATATCGAGAGAGAGACTGATATGGGTAATATAGAGAGAAAGACTGCTGTGTGCGATATATAGATACTGCTGTGTGTGATAGAGAGACTGCTGTGTGTAATATAGAGAGACTGCTGTGTGTGATATAGAGAGAGAGAGACTGATGTGTGTGATAGTAAGAGAGAGACTGCTGTGTGTAATATAGAGAGACTGCTGTGTGTGATATATAGAGAGAGACTGATGTGTGTGATAGTAAGAGAGAGACTGGTGTGTGATATAGAGAGACTACTGTGTGTGATATAGAGAGAGAGACTGCTGTGTGTGATAGAGAGAGAGAGACTGTTGTGTGTGATATAGAGAGATAGAGACTGCTGTGTGTGATATAGAGAGAGACTGCTGTGTGTGATATGTAGAGAGAGACTGCTGTGTGTGATAGTGAGAGAAAGACTGATGTGTGTGATATAGAGAGAGACTGCTGTGTGTGATATAGAGAGATAGAGACTGCTGTGTGTGATAGTGAGAGAGAGACTGCTGTGTGTGATATATATATAGAGAGAGAGACTGCTGTGTGTGATATAGAAAGAGAGACTGCTGTGTGTGATAGAGAGAAATACTGTTGTGTGTCATAGAGAGGGAGACTGCTATGTGTGATATAGAGAGACTGCTGTGTGTGATAGTGAGAGAAAGACTGCTGTGTGTGATATAGAGAGAGACTGCTGTGTGTGATATAGAGAGAGACTGCTGTGTGTGATAGAGAGAGACTGTTGTGTGTGATAAAGAGAGAGACTGCTGTGTGTGATAGAGAGAGAGAGACTGTTGTGTGTGATATAGAGAGAGACTGCTGTGGTGATACAGATAGAGAGAATGCTGTGTGTGATATATATATAGAGAGAGAGACTGCTGTGTGTGATATAGAAAGAGAGACTGCTGTGTGTGATAGAGAGAAATACTGTTGTGTGTCATAGAGAGGGAGACTGCTGTGTGTGATATAGAGAGACTGCCGTGTGTGATAGTGAGAGAAAGACTGCTGTGTGTGATATAGAGAGAGACTGCTGTGTGTGATAGAGAGAGACTGTTGTGTGTGATGAAGAGAGAGACTGCTGTGTGTGATAGAGAGAGAGAGACTGTTGTGTGTGATATAGAGAGAGACTGCTGTTTATGATACAGATAGAGAGAATGCTGTGTGTGATAGAGAGAGAGACTGCTGTGTGTGATAGAGAGAGAGAGACTGCTGTGTGTGATAGAGAGAGAGACTGCTATGTGTGATATAGAGAGAGATACTGTTGTGTATGATATTGAGAGAGAGACTGCTGTGTGTGATAGAGAGAGAGATACTGTTGTGTGTGATATAGAGAGATAGAGACTGCTGTGTGTGATATATAGAGAGAGACTGCTGTGTGTGATATATAGAGAGAGATACTGTTGTGTGTGATATAGAGAGAGGGAGACTGCTGTGTGTGATATATAGAGAGAGACTGCTGTGTGTGATATATAGAGAGAGACTGCTGGGTGTGATAGTGAGAGACAGTTGTGGGTTATATCGAGAGACTGCTGTGTGTGATATAGAGAGACACTGCTGTGTGTGATATAGAGAGAATCACAAACTTTGAGGCACCAGCACTTTGTAGATTTGTTAATCTTTAATAGGAATTGTTTAAAACAGAAACGTTTCTGGGTTTTAACCCCTTAGTCATGCTCATGCTGTGATATATATATAGAGAGAGAGAGACTGCTGTGTGTGATAAAGAGAGAGACTGCTGTGTGTGATATATATAGAGAGAGACTGCTGTGTGTGATAGTGAGAGACAGTTGTGGGTTATATCGAGAGACTGCTGTGTGTGATATAGAGAGAGACTGCTGTGTGTGATATAGAGAGAGACTGCTGTGTGTGATAGAGAGAGACTGTTGTGTGTGATATATAGAGAGAGACTGCTGTGTGTGATATATAGAGAGAGACTGCTGGGTGTGATAGTGAGAAACAGTTGTGGGTTATATCGAGAGACTGCTGTGTGTGATATAGAGAGAGACTGCTGTGTGTGATATAGAGAGAGAGAGACTGCTGTGTGTGATATATAGAGAGAGACTGCTGTGTGTGATATATAGAGAGAGACTGCTGTGTGTAAAAGAGAGAGAGACTGATGTTTGTGATAGAGGGAGACTGCTGTGTGTGATATCGAGAGAGAGACTGATATGGGTAATATAGAGAGAGAGACTGCTGTGTGCGATATATAGATACTGCTGTGTGTGATAGAGAGACTGCTGTGTGTAATATAGAGAGACTGCTGTGTGTGATATATAGAGAGAGACTGATGTGTGTGATAGTAAGAGAGAGACTGCTGTGTGTAATATAGAGAGACTGCTGTGTGTGATATATAGAGAGAGACTGATGTGTGTGATATCGAGAGAGAGACTGGTGTGTGATATAGAGAGACTACTGTGTGTGATATAGAGAGAGAGACTGCTGTGGGTGATATATAGAGAGAGACTGCTGTGTGTGATAGAGAGAGACTGGTGTGTGATATAGAGAGACTGCTGTGTGTGATAAATAGAGAGAGACTGCTGTGTGTGATATATAGAGAGAGACTGCTGTGTGTAAAAGAGAGACTGCTGTGTGTGATAGAGATCCAAGCAAGGTAGAAAATCAGCACCACTGGTAAGTGCACGGTACAAGGGGGGTAACTGCAATGCCCCAAAGCAATATCAAGAGAGCGAGGATACCAGCACAATTAGGTAAAAAAGAATAATCTTTATTGCAGACCCATATCGTAAAAATAGCAACGTTTCGGGGTTAACCCTTAGTCATGCCATCTGTTACACTGTGTGTTTGGTGTCCTTTTAAACATACTGACATTTACGCCAAACATTTCCTAGGCTATACACTTAGCGCCATCTAGTGGCGTAACCATCAAATTACATTTAAACATTGTTCTTTTTCAGTGTATATGTATCCAAGCACTGTAACAAATTAAAAACAAGATATCACCTTAACCACTAAGCAACAATACAAAAATTGCCTTTCCTACATGATAATAGTACAAGTTCATCACTTGTATCACTTAATTAAACCTAATTACAGCACATCACTTATAGCTGACAAGAATTCACAGGAAGCATGAGAGATCAAAATCGCGGTTTAACCCTTTGGGCGCCATGGACTCCATTTTGAAAATCCACCACATCTCCCTTTGCTTGAGCAACAATTCTCTATCCATACCATTCCTAGGGACTGGAATTTGTTCAATCACTTGCCAGCGTAGCTAATGTTATGGCCCTGTTCAATAAAATGTTAGGTCAAAGGGGCTTCTACATTCTTCCTCCTAATATTACTACGGTGCTGACTGATTCGGTCTCTGACCTTTTGTGTGGTCTCACCCAAGTATATTAGGGAGCACGGACATTTAATGAGGTATATTACATATGAACTTTCACAGGTGTGAAAACCTTCAATATTGAATCTTCTCCCACTGTGCGGATGGAAGAAATGTGGCCCTTTAATAATACAGCTCATACATCCTAGGCACGGATAGCTCCCTTTCCTCTTACTGCCTATAAGGGTTTGTTTAAGATTTTTACTAGGGCTCTCAGGTGCTCGAAGGAGAGCCAATCACAAGAAACATCAACATGCACGTAACTGCAGTAACTCGGAACGATCCAACATGTCATCAGAGAGTGCAGACGTGTCCCCTTTGGAGTTGAGTGGCGGCAAAAGCGATGCCGCCGGGGGGGCCCGAAGACATCACAAGAGAAGGGAAGAAGGATCAAGTGAGGAAGTCAAACAGGAAAGCGGCAGCCAAGAAGTGACCGCGCGACAGGACACTGTGGTAAATATTTCCAAACAGAACTTAACACAACAAGAACTGTGTTTACTTAATAAGGGTCTATCCTACTGTCCTTACAAGGAAACAGGACCTATACAGACTGTTTAGAAACATTAAACTGAAAGTATGGTTTGGAGAGGGCATGGATCATTCAGGAGCTAAAAATTTCGATGATAGAAATAAAAATAAAAATACGTTATCATTGCAAAATTTAAATCTAAATAAAAAAAGTTCCTTTTGCCCTAATGTATTTAATCACAGTGTCAGCACCTTTATTAATTTGGTTGAGCATGATATTAAACATGTGAAACTAGGTAGAGAAAGGCTCTAACTCGGCAGACTACATGTATAGCACTCTTGGGGGTTAATATAGGGTATAATTCTAAATAGTATGAAAGACCTTGTTCCTTTAGGCAAAATAGAGTTACTGATGGTCTAGTGAGTTTGCGTGTTCCACGTTAAAACATAACTTTTATTGTGTCAAACTTAATATAAAACACTGGAAATAAATTTAAAAACACACTTAGATGCTAAAGACTCAGTGATCAGCCTGCTCTTTGTAAGTAGATTCTAGCCAGGTGGGTTCTAGGTTATACTGGAAACCTTCTAGAGTATAATTGCAGCAAGTTAATGAACCTGATGCACACTTATAACAAGAGGTCCTGTAAAAGTTGTGTGTATATCCGTGTAATGGACCTAACAGAGTAAAATATTCTGTAGTCTTAAATAGTATTAATCTTAATGAGACATTACTTGGTTGTACACAACAGTTACTGTGTATTACAATTTAACCTGTGGTTAATACAGCTCTATTTTTATTGTATCACCTTAATACTGTTTGCTGGTGGATAGTATACTTTATATGCTGACATAGGGTGGTAAGATTACCTTGAATCTTATTAAAGAAGTTAATGGTGCTGTAGTCAGCAATTTTGACCCCATGCATTCATTCTAAATGTCAGATTTAATGATAGGTTAATAATCCACATATCAACATCTTATAAACTTTTAGTTATAACGTGAACCGTTATTATCAGATGGATAAAAGAGGTGATCTTTAAATTGGTATAAATGTGCACTTTGTATACCGTGTTTTCCAGGCAGTGTTAATTCTCATTAATAAATATCATACACGCTATTACTACTCATGTACGGCTCTGTCGTTCCGTTTTAAGTATGCTGTGTTACAATTTAAATAACTGATAAAGACACATTTTGCATGTAAATTTGTAACTGTAGTATAGCGGTTGTTGCCAATGGGTGACAGAGCTGTTTGCTGATTATATAGAGAGTTTTAGGTATAGCTAACTCAAACACAAAAGCTGTTTAATTTCAGCCCGCTCCTGCACTGCCGGTTAGACCGGTTTAAATGGGGTTACTGCTGATCACACCACTCGGTATATAGCCGATGGAGTAGATGTAGCTTTACCCATTAATCATTAAGTTATATGCCCGTATTGTGTGTCTAATATTTGGTTCCCAGTTTGCCGGTGAAACTATATCTGTGTCGAGTGGCTCTCACAGCTCTGCCCCAAAGCTAGATATACAGATTTAGTATCTTTTGCACATTAAGTTTGTTAAGGGATTATTGAGCGTGTAAGAACCAGCATAGTTAAATTTTGAATTTTAACCAAGATAATAACCACCAAAGGCTATTGTATAAGTAAACTTAGAGCAGGTTTGATACTATAGCATTCTAAGGCTCATCTAAAAAATACAGGAGCTCCAGGACTCCTCACCAATTCCCTAACGTCCCTAACATGTTTCGCCCTAACGGCTTTCTCACTGACTGGTTATTTAAAAGATTTTGGGTCCCGCCCTTCTGATGACGTCACAATTATCAATGCTTTCTATTGGACCCCCGTAACATTACTGATGGAGGTTACATAGTGTTGTTAATACATTGCGATCCATTTCAGGACATGGTATATTCCTATCAGAACTGTCAATCTATTATTAAAGACCATTTCATCTGGTCGCGGTTTTCAAACCATTGTAACATTCATTCCCATAACGTTGTTTATTGGAACATGTGTTTTATAAAAGCAAAGATTTATTTATCAGAGACAACAAAATTATTATAGTCATCCTATTGTCCTTGCTTTTAACTTGCTTTGATGGAGTAACAGCTGTTAACTAAATCTTATAATGTAACATTATATTATTATATTGCATTATATTATTAGTTGCTAGATGTGCAGTGCTGATATCAGAAATTGTGTTGCTGTGACAAAATAGTGATAAATAAAAAATAAATAAAAGATATATATAGAAGAGTGTATAATCAACAAAAAGATGCTAAAATAGAGACTCTGGTGCACTGTGCTGACTGGATATTGGTGTTCATTTTATTACATATGAATCAGTCTGGTTATGTGACTGTGTTTGTGCAACGATAGCTAAAAAATTTAAAAGGATTTTGTATAGATACCCTTATTATTAAGTGATGGTATCTATAGTGTAGTATAAATCTTGCTACAAAGTTTCAATTTTTATGTGAAGTTTATGTGTCTTTATCAGTTATTTAAATTGTAACACAGCATACTTAAAACGGAACGACAGAACCGTATGTGAGTAGTAATAGCGTGTATGATATTTATTAATGAGAATTAACACTGCCTGGAAAACACGGTATACAAAGTGCACATTTATACCAATTTAAAGATCACCTCTTTTATCCATTTGATAATAACGGTTACGTTATAACTAAAAGTTTATAAGCTGTTGATATGTGGATTATTAACCTATCATTAAATCTGACATTTAGAATGAATGCATGGGGTCAAAATTGCTGACTACAGCACCATTAACTTCTTTAATAAGATTCAAGGTAATCTTACCACCCTATGTCAGCATATAAAGTATACTATCCACCAGCAAACAGTATTAAGGTGATACAATAAAAATAGAGCTGTATTAACCACAGGTTAAATTGTAATACACAGTAACTGTTGTGTACAACCAAGTAATGTCTCATTAAGATTAATACTATTTAAGACTACAGAATATTTTACTCTGTTAGGTCCATTACACGGATATACACACAACTTTTACAGGACCTCTTGTTATAAGTGTGCATCAGGTTCATTAACTTGCTGCAATTATACTCTAGAAGGTTTCCAGTATAACCTAGAACCCACCTGGCTAGAATCTACTTACAAAGAGCAGGCTGATCACTGAGTCTTTAGCATCTAAGTGTGTTTTTAAATTTATTTCCAGTGTTTTATATTAAGTTTGACACAATAAAAGTGATGTTTTAACGTGGAACACGCAAACTCACTAGACCATCAGTAACTCTATTTTGCCTAAAGGAACAAGGTCTTTCATACTATTTAGAATTATACCCTATATTAACCCCCAAGAGTGCTATACATGTAGTCTGCCGAGTTAGAGCCTTTCTCTACCTAGTTTCACATGTTGAAAACTACATAGCACCTTTAGCAGTCCATATTTTCATAGGGGAATTATCCCCACATATATTAAGGACAAATTGGGGCTAAATAGGGAATTAGAAATATTTAAGCCACATTAGGCTAAGTAGTGCCGTTGATACCGCCTCTCTCTAGTATGATATTAAACATATACAGACTACAGCAAAAAGAAAAGATATGGCTAATAAACATCATATTAGGAAGGGAAATTTTTCTAAAAATGACTCTTTAGCAATTAACTCTTTGAAAACTAACAGCAGTTAAATCCTTAAGGGTGCCGATAAGGGAGGGGCCACAGTCCTAATGGACAAGAAGTATTACATAGAAGAAATAAGAACACAGTTAGAAGACACTAACACGTATAAAATAATTGCTGCTAACCCAGTGTATAAGATACAGAGGGAGGTTAAGTATATTCTAGACCTAGCTGTTAAGATGGAGGTTATTGACAAGAAATTGGCAGAGTATTTATATGTGGTGACACCTAGAACCTCTATCTTCTATACGGTCCCCAAAATTCATAAGGACACAAATAAACCTCCTGGGAGACCTATAGTCTCCAGTGTGGAGTCTGTATTTACTAACATCTCCAAATTTATTGACAAGCTGTTGCAACCTGAGGTCATGAAAATGGCCAGTTTTGTTAAAGATACAAGTCACTTTCTTGAAAGGGGGAAAATGTTGGAACTGCCTACAAGCCGATATCTATTGTTCACCATGGATGTGAGGAGTCTTTACACCTCCATCAAGCATGAAACTGGTGTAGCAGTTATTAGAAAAACTCTCATGGTGAATAATAGATACACAGCTGAACAATGTGACTTTATTGAAAAACTTCTCTGCCTAGTCTTACATTGGAATTACTTCCTTTTTCAGGATGACTGGTTTATCCAGGTCAAGGGTACAGCGATGGGCTCCAATGTCGCCCCATCATACGCCAACTTATACATGAACGAGTTTGAGGAAAGAAGGGTCTATGACAACGGCGCCATTTGGCTTCATTACATAGACGACGTGTTTGGTGTATGGTGGGGCGACGTGGAGTCCCTTGAAATGTTTGTCAGAGAACTCAACTCAGAGGTTAGGGACCTATATTTCACTATGTCCTGTAGTGAGGAAACTGTCACTTTTTTGGATACCAAAGTAATTAAAAGTACTAATGGATTAAAATTTGACTTGTACACAAAGGATACTGATAGGAACACGCTTCTTAAATTTGACAGCTTTCACCCTAGGAGATTAATCGACTCTCTTCCTAAGAGTCAACTCCTTAGAGTCAGTAGAATTGTAAGTGAGGAAGAGTACAGAATGGTAAGATTCAAACAGACGAAGGATAAATTCCTAGGGAGAGGGTATCCCATGAGTCTTGTAGACAGAAAAATAGAATAAATTAATAATCCTAAGTGCAAGGGTGGTGAACATACCAAGAGGAGGGACAGGATAGTATTTGTGTCCCAATATAGTCCCTACAGTGATAGAATAGGTAGGGTTATCAGGAGAAATTGTAATCCTAATATTCAGCAGCTACAGAACCCCCCACTTATGGCCTACAGGCATGTTAAAAACCTAAGAGATCATTTGATAAGAACAGACGTAGGCCCTAGTAAAAATAGATAGACCCTTATTAAGTAAACACAGTTCTTGTTGTGTTAAGTTCTGTTTGGAAATATTTACCACAGTGTCCTGTCGCGCGGTCACTTCTTGGCTGCCGCTTTCCTGTTTGACTTCCTCACTTGATCCTTCTTCCCTTCTCTTGTGATGTCTTCGGGCCCCCCCGGCGGCATCGCTTTTGCCGCCACTCAACTCCAAAGGGGACACGTCTGCACTCTCTGATGACATGTTGGATCGTTCCGAGTTACTGCAGTTACGTGCCTGTTGACGTTTCTTGTGATTGGCTCTCCTTCGAGCACCTGAGAGCCCTAGTAAAAATCTTAAACAAACCCTTATAGGCAGTAAGAGGAAAGGGAGCTATCCGTGCCTAGGATGTACGCTATTTTTACGATATGGGTCTGCAATAAAGATTATTCTTTTTTACCTAATTGTGCTGGTATCCTCGCTCTCTTGATATTGCTTTGGGGCATTGCAGTTACCCCCCTTGTACCGTGCACTTACCAGTGGTGCTGATTTTCTACCTTGCTTGGATCTCTATCACACACAGCAGTCTCTCTTTTACACACAGCAGTCTCTCTCTATATCACACACAGCAGTCTCTCTATATCACACACAGCAGTCTCTCTCTATATCACACACAGCAGTCTCTCTATATATCACACACAGCAGTCTCTCTCTATATATCACACACAGCAGTCTCTCTCTATTTATCACACACAGCAGTCTCTCTATATCACACACCAGTCTCTCTCTATCACACACAGCAGTCTCTCTCTATATATCACACACAGCAGTCTCTCTCTCTATATCACACACAGTAGTCTCTCTATATCACACACCAGTCTCTCTCTATCACACACAGCAGTCTCTCTATATTACACACAGCAGTCTCTCTCTATATATCACACACATCAGTCTCTCTCTCTATCACACACAGCAGTCTCTCTCTATATATCACACACAGCAGTCTCTCTCTATTTATCACACACAGCAGTCTCTCTATATCACACACCAGTCTCTCTCTATCACACACAGCAGTCTCTCTCTATATATCACACACAGCAGTCTCTCTCTCTATATCACACACAGTAGTCTCTCTATATCACACACCAGTCTCTCTCTTACTATCACACACATCAGTCTCTCTCTCTATCACACACAGCAGTCTCTCTATATTACACACAGCAGTCTCTCTATATTACACACAGCAGTCTCTCTCTTACTATCACACACATCAGTCTCTCTCTATCACACACAGCAGTCTCTCTCTATATATCACACACAGCAGTCTCTCTATATTACACACAGCAGTCTCTCTCTTACTATCACACACATCAGTCTCTCTCTATCACACACAGCAGTCTCTCTCTATATATCACACACAGCAGTCTCTCTCTCTATATCACACACAGTAGTCTCTCTATATCACACACCAGTCTCTCTCTTACTATCACACACATCAGTCTCTCTCTCTATCACACACAGCAGTCTCTCTATATTACACACACATCAGTCTCTCTCTATATATCACACACCAGTCTCTCTCTATCACACACAGCAGTCTCTCTCTATATATCACACACAGCAGTCTCTCTCTCTATATCACACACAGTAGTCTCTCTATATCACACACCAGTCTCTCTCTTACTATCACACACATCAGTCTCTCTCTCTATCACACACAGCAGTCTCTCTATATTACACACAGCAGTCTCTCTCTATATATCACACACATCAGTTTCTCTCTCTATCACACACAGCAGTCTCTCTCTATATATCACACACAGCAGTCTCTCTCTATTTATCACACACAGCAGTCTCTCTATATCACACACCAGTCTCTCTCTATCACACACAGCAGTCTCTCTCTATATATCACACACAGCAGTCTCTCTCTCTATATCACACACAGTAGTCTCTCTATATCACACACCAGTCTCTCTCTTACTATCACACACATCAGTCTCTCTCTCTATCACACACAGCAGTCTCTCTATATTACACACAGCAGTCTCTCTATATTACACACAGCAGTCTCTCTCTTACTATCACACACATCAGTCTCTCTCTATCACACACAGCAGTCTCTCTCTATATATCACACACAGCAGTCTCTCTATATTACACACAGCAGTCTCTCTCTTACTATCACACACATCAGTCTCTCTCTATCACACACAGCAGTCTCTCTCTATATATCACACACAGCAGTCTCTCTCTCTATATCACACACAGTAGTCTCTCTATATCACACACCAGTCTCTCTCTTACTATCACACACATCAGTCTCTCTCTATATATCACACACAGCAGTCTCTCTATATTACACACAGCAGTCTCTCTCTTACTATCACACACAGCAGTCTCTCTATATTACACACAGCAGTCTCTCTATCACACACAGCAGTCTCTCTATCACACACAGCAGTCTCTCTATATTACACACAGCAGTCTCTCTATCACACACAGCAGTCTCTCTATCACACACAGCAGTCTCTCTATTACACACAGCAGTATCTATATATTGCACACAGCAGTCTCTCTCTATATATTACACATATCAGTCTCTCTCTCGATATCACACACAGCAGTCTCTCTATATCACACACCAGTCTCTCTCTCGATATCACACACAGCAGTCTCCCTCTATCACAAACAGCAGTCTCTCTCTCTATATCACACACAGTAGACTCTTTATATTACACACCAGTCTCTCTCTTACTATCACACACATCAGTCTCTCTCTATATATCACACACAGCAGTCTCTCTATATTACACACAGCAGTCTCTCTCTTACTATCACACACAACAGTCTCTCTATATTACACACAGCAGTCTCTCTATCACACACAGCAGTCTCTCTATCACACACAGCAGTCTCTCTATTACACACAGCAGTATCTATATATCGCACACAGCAGTCTCTCTCTCTATATTACACATATCAGTCTCTCTCTCGATATCACACACAGCAGTCTCCCTCTATCACAGACAGCAGTCTCTCTCTCTTTTACACACAGCAGTCTCTCTCTATATATCACACACATCAGTCTCTCTCTATATATCACACACAGCAGTCTCCCTCTATCACACACAGCAGTCTCTCTCTCTATCACACACAGCAGTCTCTCTCTATATATCACACACATCAGTCTCTCTCTCTATCACACACAGCAGTCTCTCTCTCTATATATATCACACACAGCAGTCTCTCTCTCTATCACACACAGCAGTCTCTCTCTCTATCACACACAGCAGTCTCTCTCTATATATCACACACATCAGTCTCTCTCTCTATCACACACAGCAGTCTCTCTCTATATATCACACACATCAGTCTCTCTCTCTATCACACACAGCAGTCTCTCTATATATATCACACACATCAGTCTCTCTCTATATATCACACACAGCAGTCTCTCTCTATATATCACACAGCACAGTCTCTCTCTCTCTCGACATCACACACAGCAGTCTCTCTCTCTCGACATCACACACAGCAGTCTCTTTATATCACACACAGCAGTCTCTCTCTATCACACATAGCAGCCTCTCTTTTACACACAGCAGTCTCTCTCTATATATCACACACAGCAGTCTCTCTCTGTTTATCACACACAGCAGTCTCTCTATATCACACATCAGTCTCTCTATATCACACATAGCAGTCTCTCTCTCTATCACACACAGCAGTCTCTCTCTCTATCACACACAGCAGTCTCTCTCTATATATCACACACAGCAGTCTCTCTCTCTATATCACACACAGTAGACTCTCTATATTACACACCAGTCTCTGTCTTACTATCACACACATCAGTCTCTCTCTATATATCACACACAGCAGTCTCTCTCTTACTATCACACACAGCAGTCTCTCTATATTACACACAGCAGTCTCTCTATCACACACAACAGACTCTCTATCACACACAGCAGTCTCTATATATCACACATATCAGTCTCTCTCTCGATATCACACACAGCAGTCTCTTTCTCTATCACAAACAGCAGTCTCTCTCTCTATATATATATATCACACACAACAGTCTCTCTCTATATATCACACACAGCAGTCTCTCTCTCTATATCACACACAGCAGTCTCTCTCTCTCTCTACATCACACACAGCAGTCTCTCTCTATATCACACCCAGCAGTCTCTCTCTCTCTATCACACACAGCAGTCTCTCTCTATATATCACACACAGCAGTTTCTCTCTCTATATCACACACAGCAGTCTCTCTCTATATATCACACACAGCAGTTTCTCTCTCTACATCACACACAGCAGTCTCTCTCTATATCACACCCAGCAGTCTCTCTCTCTCTATCACACACAGCAGTCTCTCTCTATATATCACACACAGCAGTTTCTCTCTCTATATCACACCCAGCAGTCTCTCTCTCTCTATCACACACAGCAGTCTCTCTCTATATATCACACACAGCAGTTTCTCTCTCTATATCACACACAGCAGTATATCAACACTGCTGTGTATGATATATAGAGAGAGACTGCTGTGTGTGATATAGAGAGAGAGACTGCTGTGTGTGATATAGAGAGAGATACTGTTCTGTATGATATTGAGAGAGAGAGAGCTGTGTGTGATATAGAGAGACTGCTGTGTGTGATAGAGAGAGAGAGACTGCTGTGTGTGATAGAGAGACTGCTATGTGTGATATAGAGAGAGATACTGTTGTGTATGATATTGAGAGAGAGAGACTGCTGTGTGTGATAGAGAGAGAGATACTGTTGTGTGTGATATAGAGAGATAGAGACTGGTGTGTGTGATATATAGAGAGAGACTGCTGTGTGTGATATATAGAGAGAGATACTGTTGTGTGTGATATAGAGAGAGAGAGAGACTGCTGTGTGTGATATATAGAGAGAGACTGCTGTGTGTGATATATAGAGAGAGATACTGTTGTGTGTGATATAGAGAGAGAGAGAGAGACTGCTGTGTGTGATATATAGAGAGAGACTGCTGTGTGTGATATAGAGAGAGATACTGTTGTGTATGATATTGAGAGAGAGACTGCTGTGTGTGATAGAGAGAGACTGCTGTGTGTGATAGAGAGAAAGAGACTGCTGTGTGTTATAGAGAGAAAGACTGCTGTGTGTTATAGAGAGAGAGATACTGTTGTGTGTGATATATAGAGAGAGACTGCTGTGTGTGATAGAGAGAGAGAGACTGCTGTGTGTGATATATAGAGAGAGACTGCTGTGTGTGATAGAGAGAGAGAGACTGCTGTGTGTGATATATAGAGAGAGACTGCTGTGTGTGATAGAGAGAGATACTGTTGTGTGTGATATAGAGAGAGACTGCTGTGTGTGATAGAGATATACTGTTGTGTGTGATATAGAGAGAGAGACTGCTGTGTGTGATATATAGAGAGAGACTGCTGTGTGTGATATAGAGAGAGAGACTGCTGTGTGTGATAGAGAGAGAGAGACTGCTGTGTGTGATATAGACAGAGAGACTGCTGTGTGTGATAGAGAGAGACTGCTGTGTGTGATATATAGAGAGAGACTGATGTGTGTGATATATAGAGAGAGACTGCTGTGTGTGAAAGAGAGAGAGAGACTGCTGTGTGTGATAGAGAGAGAGACTGCTGTGTGTGATAGAGAGAGAGACTGCTGTGTGTGATATATATAGAGAGAGACTGCTGTGTGTGATATATAGAGAGAGAGACTGCTGTGTGTGATAGAGAGAGAGACTGCTGTGTGTGATATATAGAGAGAGACTGTTGTGTGTGATAGAGAGAGAGACTGCTGTGTGATTTATAGAGAGAGACTGCTGTGTGTGATATATATAGAGAGAGACTGTGCTGTGTGATTTATAGAAAGAGACTGCTGTGTGTTATATATAGAGAGAGAGACTGTGCTGTGTGATTTATAGAGAGAGACTGCTGTGTGATTTATAGAGAGAGACTGCTGTGTGTGATATATATAGAGGGAGACTGTGCTCTGTGATTTATAGAAAGAGACTGCTGTGTGTGATATATAGAGAGAGAGACTGTACTGTGTGATTTATAGAGAGAGACTGCTGTGTGTGATATATAGAGAGAGACTGCTGTGTGTGATATAGAGAGAGAGACTGCTGTGTGTGATATAGAGAGAGATACTGTTGTGTATGATATTGAGAGAGAGACTGCTGTGTGTGATAGAGAGAGACTGCTGTGTGTGATAGAGAGAGAGAGACTGCTGTGTGTAATAGAGAGAGAGAGACTGCTATGTGTGATATAGAGAGAGATACTGTTGTGTATGATATTGAGAGAGAGACTGCTGTGTGTGATAGAGAGAGAGATACTGTTGTGTGTGATATAGAGAGATAGAGACTGCTGTGTGTGATATATAGAGAGAGATACTGTTGTGTATGATATTGAGAGAGAGAGACTGCTGTGTGTGATAGAGAGATACTGTTGTGTGTGATATAGAGAGAGAGACTGCTGTGTGTGATATATAGAGAGAGACTGCTGTGTGTGATATATAGAGAGATACTGCTGTGTGTGATATAGAGAGAGAGACTGCTGTGTGTGATATAGAAAGAGATACTGTTGTGTATGATATTGAGAGAGAGACTGCTGTGTGTGATAGAGAGAGACTGCTGTGTGTGATAGAGAGAGACTGCTGTGTGTGATAGAGAGAGACTGCTGTGTGTTATAGAGAGAGAGATACTGTTGTGTGTGATATATAGAGAGAGACTGCTGTGTGTGATATATAGAGATAGACTGCTGTGTGTGATAGAGAGAGAGAGACTGCTGTGTGTGATATATAGAGAGAGACTGCTGTGTGTGATATATAGAGATAGACTGCTGTGTGTGATAGAGAGAGAGAGACTGCTGTGTGTGATATATAGAGAGAGACTGCTGTGTGTGATAGAGAGAGAGAGACTGCTGTGTGTGATATATAGAGAGAGACTGCTGTGTGTGATAGAGAGAGAGAGACTGCTGTGTGTGATATATAGAGAGAGACTGCTGTGTGTGATAGAGAGAGATACTGTTGTGTGTGATAGAGACTGCTGTGTGTGATAGAGATATACTGTTGTGTGTGATATAGAGAGAGAGACTGCTGTGTGTGATATATAGAGAGAGACTGATGTGTGTGATATATAGAGAGAGACTGATGTGTGTGATATATAGAGAGAGACTGCTGTGTGTGAAAGAGAGAGAGAGACTGCTGTGTGTGATAGAGAGAGAGACTGCTGTGTGTGATAGAGAGAGAGACTGCTGTGTGTGATATATAGAGAGAGAGACTGCTGTGTGTGATATATAGAGAGAGAGACTGCTGTGTGTGATAGAGAGAGAGACTGCTGTGTGTGATATATAGAGAGAGACTGTTGTGTGTGATAGAGAGAGAGACTGCTGTGTGATTTATAGAGAGAGACTGCTGTGTGATTTATAGAGAGAGACTGCTGTGTGTGATAGAGAGAGAGACTGCTGTGTGTGATATATAGAGAGAGAGACTGCTGTGTGTGATATATAGAGAGAGAGAGACTGCTGTGTGTGATATATAGAGAGAGACTGTTGTGTGTGATATATATAGAGAGAGACTGTGCTGTGTGATTTATAGAAAGAGACTGCTGTGTGTGATATATAGAGAGAGAGAGACTGTGCTGTGTGATTTATAGAGAGAAACTGCTGTGTGTGATATATAGAGAGAGACTGATGTGTGTGATATATAGAGAGAGAGACTGTGCTGTGTGATTTATAGAAAGAGACTGCTGTGTGTGATATATAGAGAGAGAGAGACTGTGCTGTGTGATTTATAGAGAGAGACTGCTGTGTGTGATATATAGAGAGAGACTGATGTGTGTGATATATAGAGAGAGAGACTGTGCTGTGTGATTTATAGAAAGAGACTGCTGTGTGTGATATATAGAGAGAGAGACTGTGCTGTGTGATTTATAGAGAGAGGAGTATGGCCAAAGCTCGTACCTAATGGAGGCCGGGTCTGACTTGGATATAATTCATTGGTCTATTCAAATGTTTTTGTTATATTTATTAAAAAGTTGACAGAACTTTATACAGCGCAGTAAAGTTTATACATTGCATAAAAACATGGATCCATGTACTAGATCCAATATTCCAAATGCTTGATACAATTTAAAACTTAAAACAACGTTGAAACGATACTGGCAGTGAGAAGGTATACAAGAATATCATTTTAATGTTTGATACAATTTAATTTAATGCTTGGCTAATAAGTGGTAACTTCTTTAGTATTTAGGGTTTACTCAGATGTTTAATATAGTCTGTCTGATGCTCATCTAATTGTTAAAAAGAAATGCATTGAGGTGGTGTTTTGAATAAAAAAATGAGTATAGATCAGAACTAATATTAACGTGTTCTGTGTCCTGCACCTAAGTGTGCTCGTTACCTTAGTATTTTCATATAGCTATTGATTTGAGAACCCAAAGTAACACAAAAAATCCTGATGCTGTAAGAGGAAGACTCAAAAATGCTGATGCAGTAAAAATTGTAAATCCAGTGGCAAAAATATAGTGAAAAAGAAATTTTGCAGTGAAAAATATAATGAAAAAATATAATGAAAAATATCTAAAAAATACACTCCATGGGACGCGATCCGATATACGGCGCAGGTTTCGGCGCAAGCGTGGAAACCTGCGCCGCCCGTAGTTTAAGCTCGCAACTCGAGCTTTCTCATATACGTGCCATCAGATGCTAAAGTGCCGTAAGTCTGACAAACCAGCGATGTCCAGAAATCTGCGTAAGTACAAATTTCTGGAGTCGCCATTGACTTACGGCACTTTAGAAACTGCCGCCGCATAAAAAAAACTGACTTAGTCATAAAATAACCCGTACTGTCTAACACGCCTCCCAAACATAGCCCGACACGTATACCCCTCTATCCGATAGTCTGATTGACTACTGCCCGTGCTGCAAACACACTGCTGTCCCACTCACTGACTACACATGCAGTCACGAGCCGATTGAGGAGACTACACGTGCATTCAGGAGCCAATGTGCCGCCAAAGCCGCCAATGGGAATAGTTTCAGTTCTCACTGAGCTGCGCCAATAGGTTAAGATGATCTGTGACTCACTAGGTATCAATCACGTGTCAACCATGTGATATGCGTAGCAGGCAGGCGGAAACTCAGAATTCTAATCAGCCAATAGAATTACATTAGCTCTTATTCTATTGACTATTCAAATCAGCCAATAGAATTAAAGTAGCTCGCATCCGATTGGCTGATTTGAATTTGAAGGTTCAAATCAGCCAATAGGAATTCAAGGGACGCCATTTTAAATCGCGTACCTTGAATTCTGATTCAGTGAACAGCGGCGATCGTATGAAGAGGATCCTCCACGTTCCGGATCCGGTCTTCAGTTCCAGAGGTCTTCAGTTCCAGCGTTGCCGATCTTCAGTTCCAGCATCGCCGGTCTTCAGTTCCAGATGGACGGTCTTCAGCTCTGCGGTCATCGGTCTTCAACTCCTCCGCTCCGCGCCGGCTGGATTTTGTAATTTAGATTAGGGTAAAGAAATTTTTTTATTTTGGGGGGCTTTGTTATTTTATTAGGGGGCTTAGAATAGGTGTAATTAGCTTAAAATTCTTGTAATCTTTTTTTATTTTTGTAATTTAGTGATTGTTTTTTTTGTAATTTAGTTTAGTGTATTTAATTATATTTTAGTTTAGATAATTGTAGTTTATTTAATTAATTTATTGATAGTGTAGGTGTATTTGTAACTTAGGTTAGGATTTATTTTACAGGTAAATTGGTAATTATTTTAACTAGGTAGCTATTAAATAGTTATTAACTATTTAATAGCTATTGTACCTAGTTAAAATAAATACAAAGTTACCTGTAAAATAAATATAAATCCTAAAATAGCTACAATGTAATTATTAATTACATTGTAGCTATCTTAGGGTTTATTTTATAGGTAAGTATTTAGTTTTAAATAGGAATAATTTAGTTAATATTATTAATATTATTTAGATTTATTGTAATAATAATTAAGTTAGGGGTGTTAGAGTTAGATAGGGTTAATATAGTTAATATATATATATATAATATAATAACTATATTAACTATATTAACTCTAATATAATTAGGGCTAATATAGTTAATATAGGTGGCGGCGGTGTAGGAGGGTCAGATTAGGGGTTAATATATTTAATATAGGTGGCGGCGGTGTAGGGGGATTAGATTACAGGTAAAAGAGCTGATTACTTTGGGGCAATGCCCCGCAAAAGGCCTTTTTAAGGGCTGGTAATAGAGCTGGTAACTTTGGGGCAATGCCACGCAAAAGGCCCTTTTCTTGGCTATTTGTAGGGTTAGACTTAGGTTTAGTGGTAGGGAAATTTTAGTATTTTAGGGGTTAATAAATTTAATATAGGTGGCAGCGGTATAGGGGATTAGATTAGGGGTTAATACATTTAATATAGGTGGCGGCGGTATAGGGGGATTAGATTAGGGGTTAATAATTTTAATATAGGTGGCGGCGGTGTAGGGGGATTAGATTAGGGGTTAATATATTTAATATAGGTGGCGGCGGTGTAGGGGGGTCAGATTACAGGTAAAAGAGCTGATTACTTTGTGACAATGCCCAGCAAAAGGCCCTTTTAAGGGCTGGTAATAGAGCTGGTTACTTTGGGACAATGCCACGCAAAAAGCCCTTTTCAGGGCTATTTGTAATTTAGTTTAGGGTAGGGACATTTTAGGGGGTAATAAATTTATTATAGGTGGCGGCGGTGTAGGGGGATTAGATTAGGGGTTTAATACATTTAATATAGGTGGTGGCGGTGTAGGGGGATTAGATTAGGGGGTAATATAGTTAAAATAGGTGGCGGCGGGGTAGGGGGCTCACATTAGGGGGTAATAATTTTAATATAGATGGCGGCGGTGTAGGGGGATTTCATTAGGGGTTAATAATTTTAATGTAGGTGGCGACGGTGTAGGGGGCTCACATTAGGGGGTTAGACATTTAATGAAGGTGGCGGCAAGGTCCGGGAGCGGCGGTTTAGGGGTTAAACACTTTATTAGGGATTGCGGCAGGGGATCGCGGTTGACAGGTAGATAGACATTGCGCATGCGTTAGGTGTTAGGTTTTATTTTGAAGTTCGCGGTTGACAGGTAGATAGACATTGCGCATGCGTTAGGTGTTAGGTTTTATTTTGAAATTCGCGGTTGACAGGTAGATAGACATTGCGCATGCATTAGGTGTTAGGTTTTATTTTGAAGCTAGTTTAGGGAGTTACGGGGCTCCAATACACAGCGTAAGGCTTACTATGCCTGCAATTTGTGGCGAGGTGAAAATGGAGTAAGATTTCTCAATTTTCGCCACGTAAGTCCTTACGCTGTATATTGGATACCAAACTGCACTGGTTTGGTATACCTGTCTATGGGCCAAAAAATACGGCCGAAGGCAGAAATATATGAGCGTAACTTCTATGTTACGCCATATATGTGATACCAAACCAGCGCAAAATTTGTTGTCGCCGGCTTTTGCGGGGACGATTTATATCGGATTGGACCCATGATATGTAGACAGTGTTAGTGATCGCCTTAATGTGAAAAAAGGTCTCTGGGGCAGCGTGATACCGCTGAGTGCTTTATAAGGCCTTATTGTGCAGGTCGCTTGAAGTAGCGTATTAACGCTGTAGTTTTGATGTACAACCCCCAATTCGTATTACTTAGTGTCAAGTAATTGTGTGATAGAGAAAGAGACTG
This sequence comes from Bombina bombina, assembly GCF_027579735.1. NCBI lineage: Eukaryota > Metazoa > Chordata > Amphibia > Anura > Bombinatoridae > Bombina > Bombina bombina. The sequence goes on along the minus strand of NC_069500.1, from coordinate 1,447,732,686 downwards.
ATGTGTGGGGTGGAGCCGGCACTGGAATGAGATGGCCGCACATTAGGTGAGCTCCGGTGCCTCAGCCTGAAAAGTACACCTAGAGCCACCTATGACCAAACATATAATCATATGTTTACAGCCCTAATGCTCCGGACAAGATCCTGAATGAGTACATATCGCTGAAGTGAGGACTGCGTGAGAAACACGCTACAACAGGGACTCATCAGATACCATGGTTTACGGAGCACATGCAGCAGTCGCAGTTTGTTAGGAAACTGATCAAAAGAAACTACCTGCGCTAATCACGATGCCGCTATGAGAGGCTGGCGAAAACAGGGTAAGGTTGACAGCCACATAATAACCCGATAGTTCCGACACTTACAAGAGAGTTTTCCAGCCTGACTGCATCCGCCATTTTGGTGCGATATACGCACTTTTAATTCAGCCTTGGTATATCACAGCAGCTTGGGAGACAAAATATATAAAGAGCAGCAGCAGGCAGTATTAGCCCCACTTACGTAGGAAGCGATCTTTGTTTATAGGGAACAACTGAATAAAAGCTACACATTGGAGAAAAGTTTAAATATTAGGCTGGAACTTAACTTTATTTTGATAACTACACAGAGCTTGCAGTTTAGGATTGATGGACACTGAGAACTCGGGCTGTCTACTCACACACCCACCGATGCTACAAACGAAATGTTAAGTGACACAATGAGATAATATGACTAAAATAAAAACATCATTCTGCTCTCCTAGGGGCATAAAATGAACAATTAGTTTAACAACACCTCCACTAATGTGAATCTTAACCGAAGGGGTTGCTCCATAAGGCAAGAGCTTTATTTTATTTCAATTCTCCTATGAACTAGACATATCACTGGGGCCAACCCTATATTAACAAACCAAAAGAGGAGGTTGCTATTCATAAGTATGCCTGCATAAATATCGTTTATTTGAGGTGCAATTCTGAGTTGCCTGGCAATATTGTAATGCAGAGATTTTCTCCAAACACAGGAGACAGATTTCACTAGGTTATTAACTGTACATCACAACACAGCCCACCACAGAGAGACTCTATTTCAGTGATTCTAAGAGTTCAGAGATCACGACAGAGCACACTATAAAAGACCATAGAGTTAATTACAAGCAAGATGTCGCCCAGAAAAACCCCACAAAAAAGCAAACAAAATAAAAATGGAGGTAAAGGGACTCCGTCAATGGATAAGTACTTTAAAGCAGATGCTCTGCTAACACCAAGGAAAAACCCTACAAGCCCGCAAGGATCACAGCATTCATCCTGCTCCTCAGAATCTGGCTCAGATGTAGAAGATAACATGGTGTCTATACCGCAATCAGTATTATCCTCTATCCCATCAAAGCAAGATTTTTCCTCACTTATTACACAAGTAAAGCAGTGCATTAAGGACGAGATCTCTGAGCTAAAGAAAGAGATTACAGAAATCGGCAATAGGGTGAATACCCTGGAGGAAACCAGCCAAGAACACGACACGTGCATAACAAAAGTGAATGAACAGATGGACCACCAAGATCAAAGAATACGCCAGTTGGAGGATAAACTAGAGGACTTAGAGAATAGGTCCAGAAGGCATAACATTAGGATACGAGGTATCCCAGAATCCGTTGATGCTTCAATTCTACAAGAATATCTACAATCTCTTTTCTCACAACTTAAAGATCCGACAGAGGACACTGCGGTAGGAATAGATAGGGCGCATCGAGCCCTGACACCAAAACCTCCTGAGATGGCACCACCCAGAGATGTGATAGTAAAAATGACCAACTACCAGATGAAAGAGCAACTAATGACGGCGGCAAGAGAAAAACGCCCTATACAAAAAGATGGTGTCAACCTGCAATTTTTCGCTGACTTATCGGCTAGGACCCTAGCCAGGAGAAAAGAATTAGCACCGCTCACAAAACATCTGCAAGCCAGAAACATTAATTATAGATGGGGTCACCCATTTCAATTAATAGTCATCTGGAAAAACAGGAGAGCGAGTTGTTCCTCGATTACAGAGATTGAGGACTGCTGCAAGAAGCTGGAAATTCCATTACCATCAAGGGATATGGACAAAAGTCAAGACTCTACCGACACTACAAACTCACATACTCCCCCTTTACCACAACGTAAAGAATGGCAGATGGTCCGAAGTAAAAGAACAAAGAATCCTTCAACTTTGGACTCTAGAGCTCAAATAGTGTGAAAGTGCTCTCCATAAGATAAGACAGGTATTTTTCAAGAATTGGGTAACAAGAGTGAATAAAATTACTCAACAGTTATGATAAGAAAGACAATGTTCAATAGACAGGTCAAAATGTGGTTAAATGTTTATAGAATTGTAATGCTGAATTAAGAACAGGTCATAGAGAATGTTTTAATTATGTTAGTACTTAGAGGGCTGAATGATTTCTGCTAGGGATTTCTTAGCCATTTCCCTCTACTGTTTATATAGAGAAAAAGTTTTTTTTGTTAAATTTGTTCATAATGTTAGATTATGTTTAGGAAATGTACTGCGGAGTTATGGCAATATGTTTAAAAGCATCAAGGTTCATAATGGTTGGGTGGGAGTGGAAAAAGTACAGTAATGGCTGATTTATGTATTCAAGTAGTAACACAAAACGTGAAAGGCTTTAATGTTCCAAGTAAGAGGTCGCTAGCATTAAGAGACATGACACAAAAAGGGGGGGAAATCATTGGGCTTCAAGAAACACACTTTAAAAGAGGTTCCATACCCAAATACCTACACAGCAGCTTCTCTCAACATTTCCACAGTTCACACAATAAAAAAAGATTAATGGGGTGAGTATCCTCATTCGTAATTCTATACCTTTTAAATTAATAGAACAAAAAAAAGATGAGGAAGGTAGATTTTTAGCAGTGTGTGGGGTTCTCTACAACAAAGTGGTGACATTGGTGAATTTATACACCCCCAACCAAAAACAAGCGGCCTTTTATAAGTCTATAATACCTCTAATACAAGATATACAAAAAGGTCAATTGATAGTCTTAGGGGATTTTAATTTGCCTATAAACCCCAAACTTGACAGCTCAAATCCAAGCATACATATTGCAAAATCTACACTCAAATCTATGTGGAACTTGGTCAAAATGCTTGGCTTACATGACCCATGGAGGGTTTCCAATCCTGTGAAGAGAGACTACACTTTTTTTTCAAACCCGAATAAATCATATTCAAGGATTGATTACATCTTAGTAGACCACTTAACTTTATCTCACACAACTGCCTCGAACATTACACACACGGCGTGGTCAGATCACTCAATGGTCAGGTGTTCCATAAATTGGCCTTCAGCCCCGGCTAGGGAGTTTACCTGGAGACTCGATGAGTCCTTATTACTGGGATCCAGTGGTGTACAAAACCTTAGAATCTGAAATACAGGAATTTTTTCATAGAAACGTCCAAGAGGATATGTTACCATCAGTGGTTTGGGAGACTCATAAGAGTTATGTAAGGGGCATCTTAATTAAAATTAGAGCTAATAAAATCAAACAGCAAAGAGAAGAATACCAACACATAGCCAGGGAAATTACACATCTAGACTATCTGCATAAACTCCACCCACAAGATGAAAATATTCGTCAGCAATTGAAATTTTATAGAACCAAATTAACGTCCCACCTACACATAAAAGCTCAAACGACGGCTCTTAAACTCAAGCAAAAATTTTATTGCAAGGCCGGTAAACCAAGGCGGCAGCTAGCCAGATCACTTAAAAACAAGCAAGCAAAATCATATATACACTCAATTAACAACTCTAGAGGGGAAAAGGTAGAAGATACCAAGCAAATAGCGGATGCATTTAAAAACTACTACCACGCACTGTATAATCTTTTCCCTAACAGGTCTATACCAGATCACAAAAATAAATGCATGAATTATCTAGATAGTGTCCAGGTCCCGACAATTTCTGAAAAGGATAGTGAGATGTTACAAGCCCCGATAGGGTACACAGAAATTAGCGAAGCAATCAAGTCACTGAGACCCGAAAAGGCGCCAGGCCCAGATGGCTTTTCCTATTACAAGTTGTACTCCCAGCTACTAGTACCCCACTTATTAAATACGTTCCAACATATTGACAATGGAGGAACGTTGCCGGAATCCATGCTACAGGCGGTTATAACAGTTCTGCCTAAACCGGGTAGGAAACCCAATTCACCAGCAAATTTTAGGCCAATTTCTTTATTAAATTTAGACTTAAAATTTTTTGCCAAGGTCTTGGCGTCCAGACTTAATAGTCTCTTACCATCATTGATTTCCCCAGACCAGGTGGGTTTTGTGCCGCGGAGAGAGGCAAGGGACAATACCGTGAAACTTCTTAACATATTAGAATATATTAATAAGACCAAAGTACCCTCAGTGTTATTGTCTACGGATGCTGAGAAAGCTTTTGATAGACTAGATTGGACCTTTCTAGAGAGTACACTCACTAAATTCAATATACCAATCTCATTTATAAACAAAATTATGGCCTTATACTCTTTCCCCACAGCCCAAATTAGAATAAATGGTACACTCTCAGAACAATTTGAAATATGTAATGGCACCCGTCAGGGTTGTCCACTATCCCCACTCTTGTTTATTTTGTCATTAGAAGTACTAGCTTGTAAAGCAAGGTTAAATGATGACATAAAGGGTATCAATATTAACCACAGGGAATATAAATTGTCTATGTTCACGGACAATGTTTTGCTGTCCTTGTCCAGTCCCCTAGAGTCTCTCTGCGTGGTGCAAAAAGAACTAAAAGATTACGGTGAAGTGTCAAATTTCCTAGTAAACACTGGTAAATCGGAACTCCTACCATTACATTTACATCCCACTGACATTACTCGCATACAAAACAAATGCTCCTTTGCGATCCAACAGAAACAGATTAAATACTTAGGTGTATACCTGTCCAATAATCTCGATTCAATCCGCACAATCAACTACTCCAGACTATTGAAAGATATCTCCAACCAGGCTTCGTCCTGGCTGTCGAAAAAAATATCCTGGATATGGAGAGTGAACACAGTTAAAATGATGTTGCTGCCAAAAGTCCTGGATATATTAGAAAAACTACCCCTACCAAACACCATTACGTACATACAAAAATTACAGAAGGTGATACATAATTTTATCTGGAGGAAAAAACCTCCACGGGTTAATAAAATGTCTATGTATGCCCATAAAGATATGGGAGGGTTGGGCGTCCCTAATTTGCTATTATATAAACAGGCCATCGCCTTACAAAGAATTTTAGAATGGAGTAGAAATAACAAAAATGACCCAAAACATTGGATACAGCTAGAACATGATATTTCAGGCATGTCGCAGCTAGGGGGAATGTGCTGGACACCTAAAGTATTATCAAAATTTCAGGCAACCTTCACTTCCACAGTAATGACTACTACCTCAGATTGGAAGTTCATTCGAGATAAGTATAAGGGCATCTCCAGTGCCTACTCTCCATTGACTCCAATCCTAACCAATCCGGAATTTATAGAAGGACAAGGGTACAACACAGGCGGAGACAATAGCATACGGGGGGGGTGTGCCTGTAGCACTAATAACCAAACTAGGGAAGATGTTGCCTAGCATTGAGTTAGAAGGAGTGGGTAGTGGGTTTTTTAACCAGTGGTTAAAATATCATCAAGCCAGTCATAACATCTTGACACATAGAAACAGGACAAGCCTTTTGAGGCCTATGACACCATTTGAACAAATGTGTCTATCTGGCTTGCCACAAGAAGGGATTATCTCCATTATATATACACTATAACTTAAGGCTACAGTGCCTTCTCCACATAATTATGTGAAAAGCTGGGAAAGAGATTTGCTAGGGACTCAAGATCCAAACAATTGGAAAGCCGTTTTTAGTAATTTAGCCCAATCAGCACATACAATCCATGCGTTAGAAACAAATTATAAAATACTGTTTCGCTGGTATCTAAATCCAAATAGAATGAAATATCTATTCCCCTCAGTTAATGAAAAATGTTGGAGATGCAAGAGGGAAGCAGGTAGCATGGGACACATATGGTGTTCTTGTATAAAAATAAATACCTATTGGAAGGAGATACTAGAGGAGATGAAGGGGGGTAGTTATCAAGCCGTCAACCTCAAATACGCTGGAATTCCGCAGCGTATTTGTGGCGAGGCTGATTCGCCTTAGTTATCAAAGGCTAGAGACCGGCAAAAGTAGAATTTTGTGACGTAAACTTCGATCCGCCGGACTCAGTCCAACACAGATCGATTCTTACGTCACTCCAGATGTTCTGCACACAAGTGCGGCACAATCTGACTACTTTTGCTAGTTATCAAAAAACTAGCAGGTACGCTCGGCACTTTTACGGCCCAGCGCCCTGGAGGCGGCGGATCCCATAGGAATCAATGGGAGTCTGACCATAGCGAAAGTACAAGTTCGCTGCTGACAGACATCCCATTGATTCCTATGGGAGCTGTCTACACCTAACACCCTAACATGTACCCCGGGTCTAAACACCACTAATCTGACCCCCCCCTACACCGCCGCAACTAAATAAAGTTATTACCCCCTAAACCGCCGCTCCCGGAGCCCACCGCAAGCTACTCTATACCTATTAACCCCTAAACCGCCGCTCCCGGAGCCCACCGCAAGCTACTCTATACCTATTAACCCCTAAACCGCCGCTCCCGGAGCCCACCGCAAGCTACTCTATACCTATTAACCCCTAAACCGCCGCTCCCGGAGCCCACCACAAGCTACTCTATACCTATTAACCCCTAAACCGCCGCTCCCGGAGCCCACCGCAACTATAATAAATGTATTAACCCCTAAACCTCCGCTCCCGGAGCCCACCGCCGCATACATTATACTTAGTAACCCCTATCCTGCCCCCCCTATACCGCCGCCCTCTGTAATAAAGTTATTAACCCCTATCCTGCCGATCCCGCACCTCGCCGCAACTAAATAATTTAACCCCTAAACCGCCGCTCCCTGACCCTGCCGCAACCTATATTAAATTTATTAACCACTAAACCTAAGTCTAACACTAACCCTAACACCCCCCTAACTTAAATATTAATTAAATAAATCTAAATAATATTTCTCTTATTAACTAACGCCTAGATTTAGAGTTTTGCGGCCAAAGGGGTGCGTTAGCTACGCGTGCTTTTTTTCCCCCGCACCTTTTAAATACCGCTGGTATTTAGAGTTCACAGAATGGCTGGGTTTTCAGTGCGTTAGGCTCCAAAAAGGGAGTGTAGAGCATAATTTAACGCCACTGCAACTCTCGATACCAGCGGTGCTTACGGACGCGGCCAGCTTCAAAAATGTGCTCGTGCACGATTCCCCCATAGGAAACAATGGGGCTGTTTGAGCTGAAAAAAACCTAACACCTGCAAAAAAGCCGCGTTCAGCTCCTAACGCAGCCCCATTGTTTCCTATGGGGAAACACTTCCTATGTCTGCACCTAACACCCTAACATGTACCCTGAGTCTAAACACCCCTAGCATTACACTTATTAACCCCTAATCTGCCGCCCCTGCATATTATTATTAACCCCTAATCTGCCGCTCCGTACACCGCCGCAACCTACGTTATCCCTATATACCCCTAATCTGCTGCTCCTAACACCGCCGACCCCTATATTATATTTATTAACCCCTAATCTGCCCCCCACAACGTAGCTGCCAGCTACCTACAATAATTAACCCCTAAGCTGCCGACCGCATCTCACCGCTACTATAATAAAGTTATTAACCCCTAATCCGCCTCACTCTGCCTCAATAACCCTATAATAAATAGTATTAACCCCTAATCTGCCCTCCCTAACATCGCCGACACCTAACTTCAATTATTAACCCCTAATCTGCCGATCGGAGCTCACCGCTACTGTAATAAATGGATTAACCCCTAAAGCTAAGTCTAACCCTAACACTAACACCCCCTAAGTTAAATATAATTTAAATCTAAGGAAATAAATGAACTATTATTAAATAAATTATTCCTATTTAAAGCTAAATACTTACCTGTAAAATAAACCCTAATATAGCTACAATATAACGAATAATTATATTGTAGCTATTTTAGGATTAATATTTATTTTACAGGCAACTTTGTATTTATTTTAACCAGGTACAATAGCTATTAAATAGTTAATAACTATTTAATAGTTACCTAGTTAAAATAATTACAAAATTACCTGTAAAATAAATCCTAACCTAAGTTACAATTAAACCTAACACTACACTATCAATAAATTAATTAAATAAAATACCTACAATTATCTACAATTAAACCTAACACTACACTATCAATAAATTAATTAAATACAATACCTACAAATAAATACAATGAAATAAACTAACTAAAGTACAAAAAATAAAAAAGAACTAAGTTACAAAAAATAAAAAAATATTTACAAACATAAGAAAAATCTTACAACAATTTTAAACTAATTACACATACTCTAAGCCCCCTAATAAAATAACAAATCCCCCCAAAATAAAAAAATGCCCTACCCTATTCTAAATTAAAAAAGTTCAAAGCTCTTTTACCTTACAAGCCCTGAAAAGGGCCATTTGCGGGGCATGCCCCAAAGAATTCACCTCTTTTGCCTGATAAAAAAACACATACAATAACCCCCCCCCAACATTAAAACCCACCACCCACATACCCCTAATCTAACCCAAACCCCCCTTAAATAAACCTAACACTAAGCCCCTGAAGATCTTTCTACCTTATCTTCACCTCGCCGGGTATCACCGATCCGTCCTGGCTCCAAAATCTTCATCCAAGCCCAAGCGGGGGCTGGCGATCCATAATCCGGCGGCTGAAGAGGTCCAGAAGAGGCTCCAAAGTCTTCATCCTATCCGGGAAGAAGAGGCGATTCGGACCGGCAACCATCTTGATCCAAGCGGCATCTTCTATCTTCATCCGATGAGGAACGGCTCCATTGTGAAGACCTCCAGCGCGGATCAATCTTCTCCTTCCGACGTCCAACTGAAGAATGAAGGTTCCTTTAAGGGATGTCATCCAAGATGGCGTCCCTCGAATTCCTATTGGCTGATAGGATTCTATCAGCCAATCGGAATTAAGGTAGGAAAATTCTGATTGGCTGATGGAATCAGCCAATCAGAATCAAGTTCAATCCGATTGGCTGATCCGATCAGCCAATCAGATTGAGCTCGCATTCTATTGGCTGTTCCGATCAGCCAATAGAATGCGAGCTCAAACTGATTGGCTGATCGGATCAGCCAATCGGATTGAACTTGATTCTGATTGGCTGATTCCATCAGCCAATCAGAATTTTCCTACCTTAATTCCGATTGGCTGATAGAATCCTATCAGCCAATCGGAATTCGAGGGACGCCATCTTGGATGACGTCCCTTAAAGGAACCTTCATTCTTCAGTTGGACGTCGGAAGGAGAAGATTGATCCGCGCTGGAGGTCTTCACGATGGAGCCGTTCCTCATCGGATGAAGATAGAAGATGCCGCTTGGATCAAGATGGTTGCCGGTCCGGATCGCCTCTTCTTCCCGGATAGGATGAAGACTTTGGAGCCTCTTCTGGACCTCTTCAGCCGCCGGATTATGGATCGCCAGCCCCCGCTTGGGCTTGGATGAAGATTTTGGAGCCAGGACGGATCGGTGATACCCGGTGAGGTGAAGATAAGGTAGGAAGATCTTCAGGGGCTTAGTGTTAGGTTTATTTAAGGGGGGTTTGGGTTAGATTAGGGGTATGTGGGTGGTGGGTTTTAATGTTGGGGGGGTATTGTATGTGTTTTTTTTACAGGCAAAAGAGCTGAATTCTTTGGGGCATGCCCCGCAAATGGCCCTTTTCAGGGCTGGTAAGGTAAAAGAGCTTTGAACTTTTTAAATTTAGAATAGGGTAGGGATTTTTTTTATTTTGGGGGGCTTTGTTATTTTATTAGGGGGCTTAGATTAGGTGTAATTAGCTTAAAATTGTTGTAATATTTTTTAAATGTTTGTAACTTATGTTTTTTATTTTTTGTAACTTAGCTTTTTTTATTTTTTGTACTTTAGTTAGTTTATGTAATTGTATTTAATTGTAGTTATTTGTAGTTAATTTATTTAATTAATTTAATGATAGTGTAGTGTTAGGTTTAATTGTAACTTAGGTTAGGATTTATTTTACAGGTAATTTTGTATTTCTTTTAGCTAGGTAGTTATTAAATAGTTAATAACTTTTTAATAACTATTCTAACTAGCTAAAATAAACACAAAGTTACCTGTAAAATAAATATAAATCCTAAAATAGCTACAATGTAATTATTAATTACATTGTAGCTATCTTAGGGTTTATTTTACAGGTAAGTATTTAGTTTTAAATAGGAAAAATGTATTAAAGTATAGTGTAGCGTTATGTGTAATTGTAACTTAGGTTAGTTTTTATTTTACAGGTAAATTTCTTTTTATTTTAGCTAGGTAAGCTATTAAATAGTTAATAACTATTTAATAGCTATTGTACCTAGTTAAAATAAATTGAAATTTGCCTGTAAAATAAAAATAAATCCTAAGATAGCTACAATATAATTATTATTTATATTGTAGCTATATTAGGGTTTATTTTAAAGGTAAGTATTTAGTTTTAAATAGGATTAATTTAGTTAATAATAGAAATATTATTTATATTTATTTAATTAATATTTAAGTTAGGGGGGTGTTAGGGTTAGTGTTACACTTAGGTTTAGGGGTTAATAATTTTATTACAGTGGCGGCGGTGTAGGGGGGGGCAGGATAGGGGTTAATAAATGTATTATAGGTGGCGACAGTGTAGGGGGGGCAGATTAGGGGTTAATAACTTTATTATAGTGGTCGGCGGTATAGGGGGGGCAGGATAGGGGTTACTAGGTATAATGTAGGTTGCGGCGGTGTCCGGGAGCGGCGGTTTAGGGGTTAATATGTATAGAGTAGCTTGCGGTGGGCTCCGGGAGCGGCGTTTTAGGGGTTAATATGTATAGAGTAGCTTGCGGTGGGCTCCGGGAGCGGCGGTTTAGGGGTTAATATGTATAAAGCTTGCGGTGGGCTCCGGGAGCGGCGGTTTAGGGGTTAATATGTATAAAGCTTGCGGTGGGCTCTGGGAGCGGCGGTTTAGGGGTTAACATATTTATTATAGTGGCGGTGGGCTCCGGGAGCGTCGGTTTAGGGGGTAATCAGTTTATTTAGTTGCGGCGGTGTAGGGGGGCAGATTAGGGGTGTTTAGACTCGGGGAACATGTTAGGGTGTTAGGTGCAGACATTTCCCATAGGAATCAATGGGATGTCTGGCAGCAGCGAACTTGTACTTTCGCTATGGTCAGACTCCCATTGATTCCTATGGGATCCGCCGCCTCCAGGGCAGCGGATTGAAAACCAGGTACGCTGGGCCGCAAAAGTGCCGAGCGTACCTGCTAGTCATTTGATAACTAGCAAAAGTAGTCAGATTGTGCCGCACTTGTGTGCGGAACATCTGGAGTGATGTAAGAATCGATCTGTGTCGGACTGAGTCCGGCGGATCGAAGTTTACGTCACAAAATTCTACTTTTGCCGGTCTCTAGCCTTTGATAACTAAGGCGAATCAGCCTCGCCACAAATACGCTGCGGAATTCCAGCGTATTTGAGGTTGACGGCTTGATAACTACCCCCCATAGACTGCTGTGTGTGATATAGAGAGAGGCTGCTGTGTGTGATATATATATATATATATATATATATATACAGTATATATATATAGAGAGAGAGAGACTGCTGTATGTGATAGAGAGAGATTGCTGTGTGTGATAGAGAGGGAGACTGCTGTGTGTGATAGAGAGAGAGAGACTGCTGTGTGTGATAGAGAAAGAGACTGCTGTGTGTGATAGAGAGAGAGAGACTGCTGTGTGTGATAGAGAGAGAGAGACTGCTGTGTGTGATAGAGAAAGAGACTGCTGTGTGTGATAGAGAGAGAGAGAGACTGATGTGTGTGATACAGAGAGAGACTGCTGTCTTTGATACAGAGAGAGGTTGCTGTGTGTGATATAGAGAGAGAGACTGCTGTGGTGATAGTGATAGAGAGACTGCTGTGTGTGATAGAGAAAGAGAGACTGCTGTGTGTGATAGAGAAAGAGATAATGTTGTGTGTGATAGATAGAGACTGCTGTGTGTGATATAGAGAGAGAGACTGCTGTGTGTGATATAGAGAGAGAGACTGCTGTGTGTGATATAGAGAGAGAGACTGCTGTGTGTGATATAGAGAGAGAAATACTGCTGTGTGTGATATAGAGACTGCTGTGTGTGATATAGAGAGACTGCTGTGTGTGATAGAGAGACTGCTGTGTGTGATAGAGAGACTGCTGTGTGTGATATATAGAGAGAGACTGCTGTGTGTGATAGAGAGACTGCTGTGTGTGATATAGAGAGACTGCTGTGTGTGATAGAGAGACTGCTGTGTGTGATATAGAGAGACTGCTGTGTGTGATAGAGAGACTGCTGTGTGTGATATAGAGACTGCTGTGTGTGATATAGAGACTGCTGTGTGTGATAGAGAGACTGCTGTGTGTGATAGAGAAACTGCTGTGTGTGATAGAGAGACTGCTGTGTGTGATAGAGAGACTGCTGTGTGTGATAGAGAAACTGCTGTGTGTGATAGAGAGACTGCTGTGTGTGATAGAGAGACTGCTGTGTGTGATATAGAGACTGCTGTGTGTGATAGAGAGACTGCTGTGTGTGATAGAGAGACTGCTGTGTGTGATAGAGAGACTGCTGTGTATGATAGAGAGACTGCTGTGTGTGATAGAGAGACTGCTGTGTGTAATATAGAGAGACTGCTGTGTGTGATAGAGAGACTGCTGTGTGTGATAGAGAGACTGCTGTGTATGATATAGAGAGACTGCTGTGTATGATAGAGAGACTGCTGTGTGTGATAGAGAGACTGCTGTGTGTAAAAGAGAGACTGCTGTGTGTGATAGAGAGACTGCTGTGTGTGATAGAGAGACTGCTGTGTGTGATATAGAGACTGCTGTGTGTGATAGAGAAACTGCTGTGTGTGATATAGAGACTGCTGTGTGTGATAGAGACTGCTGTGTGTGATATAGAGACTGCTGTGTGTGATAGAGAGACTGCTGTGTGTGATATAGAGACTGCTGTGTGTGATATAGAGACTGCTGTGTGTGATAGAGAGACTGCTGTGTGTAATAGAGAGACTGCTGTGTGTGATATAGAGACTGCTGTGTGTGATAGAGAAACTGCTGTGTGTGATAGAGAGACTGCTGTGTGTAATAGAGAGAGACTGCTGTGTGTGATAGAGAGACTGCTGTGTGTGATATAGAGACTGCTGTGTATGATAGAGAGACTGATGTGTGTGATAGAGAGACTGCTGTGTGTAATAGAGAGACTGCTGTGTGTGATAGAGAGACTGCTGTGTGTAATAGAGAGACTGCTGTGTGTGATAGAGAAACTGCTGTGTGTGATAGAGAGACTGCTGTGTGTGATAGAGAGAGACTGATGTGTGTGATAGAGAGAGACTGCTGTGTGTGATAGAGAGACTGCTGTGTGTGATAGAGAGACTGTTGTGTGTGATAGAGAAACTGCTGTGTGTGATAGAGAGACTGTTGTGTGTGATAGAGAAACTGCTGTGTGATATAGAGAGACTGCTGTGTGTGATAGAGAGACTGCTGTGTGTGATAGAGAGACTGCTGTGTGTGATAGAGAAACTGCTGTGTGTGATAGAGAGACTGCTGTGTGTGATATAGAGACTGCTGTGTGTGATAGAGAGACTGCTGTGTGTGATAGAGAGACTGCTGTGTGTGATAGAGAGACTGCTGTGTGTGATAGAGAGACTGCTGTGTGTGATATAGAGACTGCTGTGTGATATAGAGAGACTGCTGTGTGTGATAGAGAGACTGCTGTGTGTGATAGAGAGACTGCTGTGTGTGATAGAGAAACTGCTGTGTGATATAGAGAGACTGCTGTGTGTGATAGAGAGACTGCTGTGTGTGATAGAGAGACTGCTGTGTGTGATATAGAGACTGCTGTGTGTGATATAGAGACTGCTGTGTGTGATAGAGAGACTGCTGTGTGTGATAGAGAAACTGCTGTGTGTGATAGAGAGACTGCTGTGTGTGATAGAGAGACTGCTGTGTGTGATAGAGAAACTGCTGTGTGTGATAGAGAGACTGCTGTGTGTGATAGAGAGACTGCTGTGTGTGATATAGAGACTGCTGTGTGTGATAGAGAGACTGCTGTGTGTGATAGAGAGACTGCTGTGTGTGATAGAGAGACTGCTGTGTATGATAGAGAGACTGCTGTGTGTGATAGAGAGACTGCTGTGTGTAATATAGAGAGACTGCTGTGTGTGATAGAGAGACTGCTGTGTGTGATAGAGAGACTGCTGTGTATGATATAGAGAGACTGCTGTGTATGATAGAGAGACTGCTGTGTGTGATAGAGAGACTGCTGTGTGTAAAAGAGAGACTGCTGTGTGTGATAGAGAGACTGCTGTGTGTGATATAGAGACTGCTGTGTGTGATAGAGAAACTGCTGTGTGTGATATAGAGACTGCTGTGTGTGATAGAGACTGCTGTGTGTGATATAGAGACTGCTGTGTGTGATAGAGAGACTGCTGTGTGTGATATAGAGACTGCTGTGTGTGATATAGAGACTGCTGTGTGTGATAGAGAGACTGCTGTGTGTAATAGAGAGACTGCTGTGTGTGATATAGAGACTGCTGTGTGTGATAGAGAGACTGCTGTGTGTGATAGAGAGACTGCTGTGTGTGATAGAGAGAGACTGCTGTGTGTGATAGAGAGACTGCTGTGTGTGATATAGAGACTGCTGTGTATGATAGAGAGACTGATGTGTGTGATAGAGAGACTGCTGTGTGTAATAGAGAGACTGCTGTGTGTGATAGAGAGACTGCTGTGTGTAATAGAGAGACTGCTGTGTGTGATAGAGAAACTGCTGTGTGTGATAGAGAGACTGTTGTGTGTGATAGAGAGAGACTGATGTGTGTGATAGAGAGAGACTGCTGTGTGTGATAGAGAGACTGCTGTGTGTGATAGAGAGACTGCTGTGTGTGATAGAGAGACTGTTGTGTGTGATAGAGAAACTGCTGTGTGTGATAGAGAGACTGTTGTGTGTGATAGAGAAACTGCTGTGTGATATAGAGAGACTGCTGTGTGTGATAGAGAGACTGCTGTGTTTGATAGAGAGACTGCTGTGTGTGATAGAGAAACTGCTGTGTGTGATAGAGAGACTGCTGTGTGTGATATAGAGACTGCTGTGTGTGATAGAGAGACTGCTGTGTGTGATAAAGAGACTGCTGTGTGTAATAGAGAGACTGCTGTGTGTGATAGAGAGACTGCTGTGTGTGATAGAGAGACTGCTGTGTGTGATATAGAGACTGCTGTGTGATATAGAGAGACTGCTGTGTGTGATAGAGAGACTGCTGTGTGTGATAGAGAGACTGCAGTGTGTGATAGAGAAACTGCTGTGTGTGATAGAGAGACTGCTGTGTGTGATAGAGAGACTGTTGTGTGTGATATAGAGACTGCTGTGTGTGATAGAGAGACTGCTGTGTGTGATAGAGAGACTGCCGTGTGTGATATAGAGACTGCTGTGTGTGATAGAGAGAGACTGCTGTGTGTGATAGAGAGACTGCTATGTGTGATTGAGAGACTGCTGTGTGTGATATAGAGACTGCTGTGTGTGATAGAGAGACTGCTGTGTGTGATAGAGAGACTGCTGTGTGTGATAGAGAGAGAGAGACTGCTGTGTGTGATAGAGAAAGAGACTGCTGTGTGTGATAGAGAGAGAGAGAGACTGATGTGTGTGATACAGAGAGAGACTGCTGTCTTTGATACAGAGAGAGGTTGCTGTGTGTGATATAGAGAGAGAGACTGCTGTGGTGATAGTGATAGAGAGACTGCTGTGTGTGATAGAGAAAGAGAGACTGCTGTGTGTGATAGAGAAAGAGATACTGTTGTGTGTGAAAGATAGAGACTGCTGTGTGTGATATAGAGAGAGAGACTGCTGTGTGTGATATAGAGAGAGAGACTGCTGTGTGTGATATAGAGAGAGAGACTGCTGTGTGTGATATAGAGAGAGAAATACTGCTGTGTGTGATATAGAGACTGCTGTGTGTGATATAGAGAGACTGCTGTGTGTGATAGAGAGACTGCTGTGTGTGATAGAGAGACTGCTGTGTGTGATATATAGAGAGAGACTGCTGTGTGTGATAGAGAGACTGCTGTGTGTGATATAGAGAGACTGCTGTGTGTGATAGAGAGACTGCTGTGTGTGATATAGAGAGACTGCTGTGTGTGATAGAGAGACTGCTGTGTGTGATAGAGAGACTGCTGTGTGTGATATAGAGACTGCTGTGTGTGATATAGAGACTGCTGTGTGTGATAGAGAGACTGCTGTGTGTGATAGAGAGACTGCTGTGTGTGATAGAGAGACTGCTGTGTGTGATAGAGAGACTGCTGTGTGTGATAGAGAAACTGCTGTGTGTGATAGAGAGACTGCTGTGTGTGATAGAGAGACTGCTGTGTGTGATATAGAGACTGCTGTGTGTGATAGAGAGACTGCTGTGTGTGATAGAGAGACTGCTGTGTGTGATAGAGAGACTGCTGTGTATGATAGAGAGACTGCTGTGTGTGATAGAGAGACTGCTGTGTGTAATATAGAGAGACTGCTGTGTGTGATAGAGAGACTGCTGTGTGTGATAGAGAGACTGCTGTGTATGATATAGAGAGACTGCTGTGTACGATAGAGAGACTGCTGTGTGTGATAGAGAGACTGCTGTGTGTAAAAGAGAGACTGCTGTGTGTGATAGAGAGACTGCTGTGTGTGATAGAGAGACTGCTGTGTGTGATATAGAGACTGCTGTGTGTGATAGAGAAACTGCTGAGTGTGATATAGAGACTGCTGTGTGTGATAGAGACTGCTGTGTGTGATATAGAGACTGCTGTGTGTGATAGAGAGACTGCTGTGTGTGATATAGAGACTGCTGTGTGTGATAGAGAGACTGCTGTGTGTAATAGAGAGACTGCTGTGTGTGATATAGAGACTGCTGTGTGTGATAGAGAGACTGCTGTGTGTGATAGAGAGACTGCTGTGTGTGATAGAGAGAGACTGCTGTGTGTGATAGAGAGACTGCTGTGTGTGATATAGAGACTGCTGTGTATGATAGAGAGACTGATGTGTGTGATAGAGAGACTGCTGTGTGCAATAGAGAGACTGCTGTGTGTGATAGAGAGACTGCTGTGTGTAATAGAGAGACTGCTGTGTGTGATAGAGAAACTGCTGTGTGTGATAGAGAGACTGCTGTGTGTGATAGAGAGAGACTGATGTGTGTGATAGAGAGAGACTGCTGTGTGTGATAGAGAGACTGCTGTGGGTGATAGAGAGACTGCTGTGTGTGATAGAGAGACTGTTGTGTGTGATAGAAAAACTGCTGTGTGTGATAGAGAGACTGTTGTGTGTGATAGAGAAACTGCTGTGTGATATAGAGAGACTGCTGTGTGTGATAGAGAGACTGCTGTGTGTGATAGAGAGACTGCTGTGTGTGATAGAGAAACTGCTGTGTGTGATAGAGAGACTGCTGTGTGTGATATAGAGACTGCTGTGTGTGATAGAGAGACTGCTGTGTGTGATAGAGAGACTGCTGTGTGTGATAGAGAGACTGCTGTGTGTGATAAAGAGACTGCTGTGTGTAATAGAGAGACTGCTGTGTGTGATAGAGAGACTGCTGTGTGTGATAGAGAGACTGCTGTGTGTGATATAGAGACTGCTGTGTGATATAGAGAGACTGCTGTGTGTGATAGAGAGACTGCTGTGTGTGATAGAGAGACTGCTGTGTGTGATAGAGAAACTGCTGTGTGTGATAGAGAGACTGCTGTGTGTGATAGAGAGACTGTTGTGTGTGATATAGAGACTGCTGTGTGTGATAGAGAGACTGCTGTGTGTGATAGAGAGACTGCTGTGTGTGATATAGAGACTGCTGTGTGTGATAGAGAGAGACTGCTGTGTGTGATAGAGAGACTGCTATGTGTGATAGAGAGACTGCTGTGTGTGATATAGAGACTGCTGTGTGTGATAGAGAGACTGCTGTGTGTGATAGAGAGACTGCTGTGTGTGATAGAGAGAGACTGCTGTGTGTGATAGAGAGAGAGACTGCTGTGTGTGATAGAGAAACTTCTGTGTGTGATAGAGAGACTGCTGTGTGTGATAGAGAGACTGCTGTGTGTGATAGAGAGACTGCTGTGTGTGATATAGAGAGACTGCTGTGTGTGATGGAGAGACTGCTGTGTGTGATAGAGAGAGACTGCTGTGTGTGATAGAGAGACTGCTGTGTGTGATAGAGAGACTGCTGTGTGTGATAGAGAAACTGCTGTGTATGATAGAGGGACTGGTGTGTGTGATAGAGAGACTGCTGTTTGTGATAGAGAGACTGCTGTGTGTGATAGAGAGACTGCTGTGTGTGATAGAGAGACTGCTGTGTATGATAGAGAGACTGCTGTGTGTGATATAGAGACTGCTGTGTGTGATAGAGAGACTGCTGTGTGTGATATAGAGACTGCTGTGTGTGATAGAGAGACTGCTGTGTGCGATAGAGAGACTGCTGTGTGTGATAGAGAGAGACTGCTGTGTGTGATAGAGAGACTGCTGTGTGTGATAGAGAGACTGCTGTGTGTGATAGAGAGACTGCTTTGTGTGATAGAGAGAGACTGCTGTGTGTGATAGAGAGACTGCTGTGTGTGATATAGAGACTGCTGTGTGTGATAGAGAGACTGCTGTGTGTGATAGAGAAACTGCTGTGTGTGATAGAGAGACTGCTGTGTATGATAGAGAGACTGCTGTGTGTGATAGAGAGACTGCTGTGTGTGATATAGAGACTGCTGTGTGTGATAGAGACACTGCTGTGTGTGATAGAGAGACTGCTGTGTGTGATAGAGAGGTTGCTGTGTGTGATAGAGAGAGACTGCTGTGTGTGATAGAGAGACTGCTGTGTGTGATAGAGAGGTTGCTGTGTGTGATATAGAGAGAGAGACTGCTGTGTGTGATAGAGAGACTGCTGTGTGTGATATAGAGACTGCTGTGTGTGATAGAGAGACTGCTGTGTGTGATAGAGAGACTGCTGTGTGTGATAGAGAGAGACTGCTGTGTGTGATAGAGAGAGAGACTGCTGTGTGTGATAGAGAAACTGCTGTGTGTGATAGAGAGACTGCTGTGTGTGATAGAGAGACTGCTGTGTGTGATATAGAGAGACTGCTGTGTGTGATAGAGAGAGACTGCTGTGTGTGATAGAGAGACTGCTGTGTGTGATAGAGAAACTGCTGTGTATGATAGAGGGACTGGTGTGTGTGATAGAGAGACTGCTGTTTGTGATAGAGAGACTGCTGTGTGTGATAGAGAGACTGCTGTGTGTGATAGAGAGACTGCTGTGTGTGATAGAGAGACTGCTGTGTATGATAGAGAGACTGCTGTGTGTGATATAGAGACTGCTGTGTGTGATAGAGAGACTGCTGTGTGTGATATAGAGACTGCTGTGTGTGATAGAGAGACTGCTGTGTGCGATAGAGAGACTGCTGTGTGTGATAGAGAGAGACTGCTGTGTGTGATAGAGAGACTGCTGTGTGTGATAGAGAGACTGCTGTGTGTGATAGAGAGACTGCTTTGTGTGATAGAGAGAGACTGCTGTGTGTGATAGAGAGAGACTGCTGTGTGTGATAGAGAGACTGCTGTGTGTGATATAGAGACTGCTGTGTGTGATAGAGAGACTGCTGTGTGTGATAGAGAGACTGCTGTGTGTGATAGAGAAACTGCTGTGTGTGATAGAGAGACTGCTGTGTATGATAGAGAGACTGCTGTGTGTGATAGAGAGACTGCTGTGTGTGATATAGAGACTGCTGTGTGTGATAGAGACACTGCTGTGTGTGATAGAGAGACTGCTGTGTGTGATAGAGAGGTTGCTGTGTGTGATAGAGAGAGACTGCTGTGTGTGATAGAGAGACTGCTGTGTGTGATAGAGAGGTTGCTGTGTGTGATATAGAGAGAGAGACTGCTGTGTGTGATAGAGAGACTGCTGTGTGTGATAGAGAAACTGCTGTGTGTGATAGAGAGACTGCTGTGTATGATAGAGAGACTGCTGTGTGTGATAGAGAGACTGCTGTGTGTGATAGAGAGACTGCTGTGTGTGATAGAGAGGTTGCTGTGTGTGATAGAGAGAGACTGCTGTGTGTGATAGAGAGACTGGTGTGTGTGATAGAGAGGTTGCTGTGTGTTATATAGAGAGAGAGACTGCTGTGTGTGATAGAGAGACTGCTGTGTGTGATAGAGAGACTGCTGTGTGTGATATAGAGACTGCTGTGTGTGATAGAGAGACTGCTGTGTGTGATATAGAGACTGCTGTGTGTGATAGATAGAGACTGCTGTGTGTGATAGAGAGACTGCTGTGTGTGATATAGAGACTGCTGTGTGTGATAGAGAGACTGCTGTGTGTGATAGAGAGAGACTGCTGTGTGTGATAGAGAGAGAGACTGCTGTGTGTGATAGAGAAACTGCTGTGTGTGATAGAGAGACTGCTGTGTGTGATAGAGAGACTGCTGTGTGTGATAGAGAGACTGCTGTGTATGATAGAGAGACTGCTGTGTATGATAGAGAGACTGCTGTGTGTGATAGAGAGACTGGTGTGTGTGATATAGAGACTGCTGTGTGTGATAGAGAGACTGCTGTGTGTGATAGAGAGACTGCTGTGTGTGATAGAGAGAGACTGCTGTGTGTGACAGAGAGACTGCTGTGTGTGATAGAGAGACTGCTGTGTATGATAGAGAGACTGCTGTGTGTGATAGAGAGACTGCTGTGTATGATAGAGAGACTGCTGTGTGTGATAGAGAGACTGCTGTGTGTGATATAGACAAAAGATTCAAATAGGAACAGCACACACTCCGGAATGAGTGCACGAATGACTTTAGGGCGCTGCCAAGTCCTGGTAAACGTATTATTAATACAAAGATAGGTCTTCAGCACTTTAACAATAGTTTATTGACACTTAGGCCTCTAGTTATCAAGCCGTCAACCGCAAATACGCTTTAATTCCACAGCGTATTTGTGGCGAGGCTGATTCGCTGTAGTTATCAAGCCCTACAGACCGGCAAAGTAGAATTTAGTGACGTAACATACGATCCGCCAGACTCAGTCCGACACAGATCGATGGTTACGTCACTACAGATGTTCTGAACGCTAGTTCGGCACAATCGGACTACTTTTGCTAGTTATCAAATAACTACCAGATACGCTCGCCACTATTCCGGGCCAGCATACCTGTGTGGCGGATCCCATAGGAATCAATGGGATTCTGAAAGCAGCGAGAGCTCATGTTCGCTGCTGCCCGATATCCCATTGATTCCTATAGGAAGTGTCTGCACCTAACACCCTAACATGTAACCTGAGTCTAAACACCCCTAATCTGCCCCCCCCCTACACCGCCGCCACCTACATTATACTTATTAACCTCTAAACCGCCGCCCTGACACTGCCGCCACCTACATTATACTTATGAACCCCTACACCGCCGCTCCCGGACCCCTCCGCCACCTACATTATACCTATTAACCCCTAATCTGCCGTCCCCTATACCGCCGCCACCTACATAAAGTTATTAACCCCTATCCTGCCGATCCCGGACCCCGCCGCAAATAAATAAACAGTTTAACCCCTAAACCGCCGCACCCTGAGCCCGCCGCCACCTACATTACATTTATTAACCCCTATCCTGCCCCCCTCTACACCACCGCCACCTACATTACATTGATTAACCCCTAATCTACCCCCATACACCGCCGCCACTATATTAAATGAATTAACCCCTAAAAGTCTAACCCTAACACCCCCCTAACTTAAATATAATTAAAATAAATCTAAATAATATTACTGTTATTAACTCAATTATTCCTATTTAAAACTAAATACTTACCTATAAAATAAACCCTAAGATAGCTACAATATAATTAATAATTACATTGTAGCTATTTTAGGATTTATATTTATTTTAAAGGCAACTTTGTAATTATTTTAACTAGGTACAATAGCTATTAAATAGTTATTAACTATTTAATAGCTACCTAGCTAAAATAACTACAAAAGTACCTGTAAAATAAATCCTAACCTAAGTTACAATTACACCTAACACTACAGTATCATTAAATAAATTAAATTAATTAACTACAATCACCTAACATTAAATAAAATTAACTAAAAATAACTAAAGTACAAAAAAAAGAAAACTAAATTACAGAAAATAAAAAAGAATTACAAAAATGTTAAACTAATTACGCCTAATCTAAGCCCCCTAATAAAATAAAAAAGCCCCAAAAATAATAAAATGCCCTACCCATAACTAAATTATAAAGTAATCAGCTCTTTACCAGTCCTTAAAATGGCTTTTCGCGGCGCATTGTCCCAAAGTAATCAGCTCTTTTACCTGTAAAAAAAAGAAATACAATAACCCCCCCCCAACATTACAACCCACACACCCCTACTCTAAAACCCACCCAATCCCCCCTTAAAAAAACCTAACACTACCCCATTGAAGATCACCCTACCTTGAGACATCTTCACCCAGCCGGGCACAAGCGGTCATCCGATCCGTCCAGAAGTCTTCATCGAATCCGGGCAGAAGAGGTCCTCCAAGCGGCAGATGTCTTCATCCAAGCGGCATCTTCTATCTTCAATCAACCGGAGCGGAGCCATCTTGAATCCAGCCGACGCGGAGCCATCCTCTTCTTCCGATGTCCTAACACCGAATGAAGGTTCCTTTAAATGACGTCATCCAAGATGGCGTCCCTTGAATTCCGATTGGCTGATAGGATTCTATCAGCCAATCGGAATTAAGGTAGGAAAAATCCGATTGGCTGATGCAATCAGCCAATCGGATTGAGCTTGCATTCTATTGGCTGTACCAATCAGCCAATAGAATGTGAGCTCAATCCGATTGGCTGATTGGATCATATGACCTGCATGTGCTAGGATATGACCTTGTATGTGCAAGGATATGACCTTGTATGTGCAAGGATATGAGCTGTATGTGCAAGGATATGACCTGTATGTGCAAGATATGACCTGTATGTGCAAGGATATGACCTGTAAGTGCAAGGATATGACCTGTATGTGCAAGGATATGACCTGTATGTGCAAGGATATGAGCTTTATGTGCAAGATATGACCTGTATGTGCAAGGATATGAGCTTTATGTGCAAGATATGACCTGTATGTGCAAGGATATGACCTGTATGTGCAAGGATATGACCTGTATGTGCTAGGATATGACCTGTAACCTGTATGTGCAAGGATATGAGCTGTATGTGCAAGATATGACCTTTATGTGCAAGGATATGACCTGTATGTGCAAGGATATGACCTGAATGTGCAAGGATATGACCTGTATGTGCTAGGATATGACCTGTATGTACAAGATATGACCTGTATGTGCAAGATATGACCTGTATGTGCAAGGATATGACCTGTATGTGCTAGGATATGACCTGTATGTACAAGATATGACCTGTATGTACAAGATATGACCTGTATGTACAAGATATGACCTGTATGTACAAGATATGACCTGTATGTACAAGATATGACCTGTATGTACAAGATATGACCTGTATGTACAAGATATGACCTGTATGTACAAGATATGACCTGTATGTGCAAGATATGACATGTATGTGCAAGGATATGACCTGTATGTGCTAGGATATGACCTGTATGTACAAGATATGACCTGTATGTGCTAGGATATGACCTGTATGTACAAGATATGACCTGTATGTGCAAGATATGACCTGTATGTGCAAGATATGACCTGTATGTGCTAGGATATGACCTGTATGTACACGATATGACCTGTATGTGCAAGATATGACCTGTATGTGCAAGGATATGACGTGTATGTGCAAGGATATGACCTGTATGTGCTAGGATATGACCTGTATTTACAAGATATGACCTGTATGTGCAAGATATGACCTGTATGTGCAAGATATGACCTGTATGTACAAGATATGACCTGTATGTGCTAGGATATGACCTGTATGTACAAGATATGACCTGTATGTGCAAGATATGACCTGTATGTGCAAGATATGACCTGTATGTGCTAGGATATGACCTGTATGTACACGATATGACCTGTATGTGCAAGATATGACCTGTATGTGCAAGGATATGACCTGTATGTGCAAGGATATGACCTGTATGTGCTAGGATATGACCTGTATTTACAAGATATGACCTGTATGTGCAAGATATGACCTGTATGTGCAAGATATGACCTGTATGTACAAGATATGACCTGTATGTGCAAGGATATGACCTGTATGCAAATGTAATACCTCTTCATAAAAAGGGCAGTAGAGAAGAATCTGGCAACTACAGGCCAGTTAGTTTAACTTCAGTAGTAGGGAAATTAATGGAAAGTCTCTTAAAAGAAAGAATTATGACTTACATAAAGACAAACAATTTAGAGGACCAAAATCAGCATGGTTTTACTTCAGGGAGATCATGTCAGACTAATCTACTTGACTTCTTTGATTATGTAACAAAAGTATTAGACAAGGGTGGAGCAGTTGATGTAGCATATCTAGATTTCAGCAAAGCATTTGACACCGTCCCACACAATAAACTAATTCACAAACTGTCGGCTAGATTTAGAGTTTTGTCGGTAACGACCCGCGTAGCTAACGCTGGCCGCACCTTTAAAATAACTCTGGTATTGAGAGTCCACAGAATGGCTGCGTTAGGCTCCAAAAAAGGAGCATAGAGCATATTTAACGCAACTTCAACTCTCGATACCAGAGTTGCTTACGGACGCGCTCGTGCACGATTCCCCCATAGGAAAAAATGGGGCTGTTTGAGCTGAAAAAAAAACTAACACCTGCAAAAAAGCTGCGTTCAGCTCCTAACGCAGCCCCATTGTTTGCTATGGGGAAACACTTCCTACGTCTGCACCTAACACCCTAACATGAACCCCGAGTCTAAACACCCCTAACCTTACACTTATTAACCCCTAATCTGCCGCCCCCGCTATCGCTGACCCCTGCATATTATTATTAACCCCTAATCTGCCGCTCCGTAAACCGCCGCTACTTACATTATCGATATGTACCCCTAATCTGCTGTCCCTAACACCGCCGACCCCTATATTATATTTATTAACCCCTAATCTGCCCCCCACAACGTCGCCTCCACCTGCCTACACTTATTAACCCCTAATCTGCCGAGCGGACCGCACCGCTATTATAATAAAGTTATTAACCCCTAATCCGCCTCACTAACCCTATAATAAATAGTATTAACCCCTAATCTGCCCTCCCTAACATCGCCGACACCTAACTTCAAACATAACGCCTACTCGCCGAATGACGGTTCCTTTAAATTACGTCATCCAAGATGGCGTCCCTTGAATTCCGATTGGCTGATAGGATTCTATCAGCCAATCGGAATTAAGGTAGGAAAATTCTGATTGGCTGATGGAATCAGCCAATCAGAATAAAGTTCAATCCGATTGGCTGATCGGATCGGCCAATCGGATTGAACTTGATTCTGATTGGCTGATTCCATCAGCCAATCAGAATTTTCCTACCTTAATTCCGATTGGCTGATAGAATCCTATCAGCCAATCGGAATTCGAGGGACGCCATCTTGGATGACGTCATTTAAAGGAACCGTCATTCGGCGAGTAGGCGTCGGGAGAAGAGGATGTTCCGCGTCGGCTGGAAGATGATGGCTCCGGAAGAAAGAAGATTGAAGATGCCGTTGATAGAAGACTTCAGCCGGATCATGGACCTCTTTAGCCCCCTGCTTGGGCTTGGATCAGGATATCGGAGGAGCTCTTCTGGATCGATCGGTGAACCTGGTATGGTGAAGACAAGGTAGGAAGATCTTCAGGGGCTTAGTGTTAGGTTTATTTAAGGGGGTTTGGGTTAGATTAGGGGTATGTGGGTGGTAGGTTGTAATGTTGGGGGGGTATTGTATGTTTTTTTTTACAGGCAAAAGAGCTGAATTTCTTGGGGCATGCCCCGCAAAGGGCCCTGTTCAGGGCTGGTAAGGTAAAAGAGCTTTGAACTTTAGTAATTTAGAATATTGTAGGGCATTTTTTTTATTTTGGGGGGCTTTGTTATTTTATTAGGGGGCTTAGAGTAGGTGTAATTAGTTTAAAATTGTTGTAATATTTTTCTGATGTTTGTAAATATTTTTTTAATTTTTGTAACTTAGTTCTTTTTTATTTTTTTGTACTTTAGTTAGTTTATTTCATTGTATTTATTTGTAGATATTGTATTTAATTAATGTATTGATAGTGTAGTGTTAGGTTTAATTGTAGGTAATTGTAGGTATTTTATTTAATTAATTTATTGATAGTGTAGTGTTAGGTTTAATTGTAACTTAGGTTAGGATTTATTTTACAGGTAATTTTGTAATTATTTTAACTATTTTAGCTATTGTACCTGGTTAAAATAAATACAAAGTTACCTGTAAAATAAATATAAATCCTAAAATAGCTATAATATAATTATAATTTATATTGTAGCTATATTAGGATTTATTTTACAGGTAAGTATTTAGCTTTAAATAGGAATAATTTATTTAATAAGAGTTAATTTATTTCGTTAGATTTAAATTATATTTAACTTAGGGGGGTGTTAGTGTTAGGGTTAGACTTAGCTTTAGGGGTTAATACATTTATTAGAATAGCGGTGAGCTCCAGTCGGCAGATTAGGGGTTAATGATTGAAGTTAGGTGTCGGCGATGTTAGGGAGGGCAGATTAGGGGTTAATACTATTTATTATAGGGTTAGTGAGGCGGATTAGGGGTTAATAACTTTATTATAATAGCGGTGCGGTCCGCTCGGCAGATTAGGGGTTAATAAGTGTAGGCAGGTGGAGGCGACGTTGTGGGGGGCAGATTAGGCGTTAATAAATATAATATAGGGGTCGGCGGTGTTAGGGGCAGCAGATTAGGGGTACATAAGTATAACGTAGGTGGCGGTCGGCAGATTAGGGGTTAATTATTGTAGGTAGCTGGCGGCGACGTTGTGGGGGGCAGGTTAGGGGTTAATAAATATAATATAGGGGTCGGCGGTGTTAGGGGCAGCAGATTAGGGGTACATAAGGATAACGTAGGTGGCGGTCGGCAGGTTAGGGGTTAAAAAAATTTAATCGAGTGTCAGCGATGTGGGGGGGCCTCGGTTTAGGGGTACATAGGTAGTTTATGGGTGTTAGTGTACTTTAGAGCACAGTAGTTAAGAGCTTTATGAACCGGCGCTAGCCCAGAAAGCTCTTAACTACTGACTTTTTTCTGCGGCTGTAGTTTTGTCGTTAGATTTCAAACGCTCACTTCAGACACGACTCTAAATACCGGAGTTAGGAAGATCCCATTGAAAAGATAGGATACGCAATTGACGTAAGGGGATCTGCGGTATGGAAAAGTCGCGGCTGAAAAGTGAGCGTTAGACCCTTTTTTGACTGACTCCAAATACCGGCGGTAGCCTAAAACCAGCGTTAGGAGCCTCTAACGCTGATTTTCACGGCTACCGCCAAACTCCAAATCTAGGCCTATATCTCCTTGGTCTAGATTCAAAAATTGTGAACTGGGTGGAATGCTGGCTTAAGGACAGAAAACAAAGTGTCTTAGTAAATGGAGTTCATTCAGCAGAGGGGGCTGTTACTAGTGGTGTTCCTCAGGGGTCAGTTCTGGGGCCTGTTTTGTTTAACATATTTATCTGCGATATCAGCAAAGGGCTACAGGGGAAAGTATGTCTCTTTGCAGATGATACAAAAATTTGCAACAGAGTGGATGTTCCAGGGGGGGTAGACAAAATGAGAAGTGATATACAACAATTGGAGGATTGGACAAACGACTGGGATCTAAAGTTTAACACAGCAAAGTGTAAAATAATGCATTTAGGGAAGAAAAATCCAAATGTTAATTACAGACTCAATGACACTTTACTGACAGTTACAGATGAGGAACAGGACTTGGGAATTATTATTTCAGATGATTTAAAACTTAGTAAACAATGTAGTAATGCAGCGAGTAAGGCTAGCAGAATGCTTGGATGTATTGGTAGAGGTATTTGCAGCAGAAATAGTAAGGTTCTTATGCCACTTTATAGATCATTAGTTAGGCCTCATCTTGAGTATTGTGTGCAGTTCTGGAGGCCATATCTTCAGAAGGATATTAACAAACTTGAATCTGTGCAAAGGAGGGCTACAAAAATGGTACATGGTCTAAAAAATAAAACTTACCAGGATAGGCTCAATGACCTAAATATGTATAGCTTAGAGGAGAGAAGGGAAAGAGGTGATATGATAGCAACTTTCAAGTACATTAAAGGGTTTAGTAAAACTGAGGCTGTGGGTATTTTACATAAAATGGAAAATTCAAGAACAAGGGGTCATGAGCTCAAGCTAAAGGGTAGTAGATTCAGGAGTAATTTGAGGAAGCTTCTTTACAGAAAGAGTGATTGATTTATGGAATAAACTTCCTCAAGAGGTAGTAGCAACAAACACTGTGGGGGACTTTAAAAATGCATGGGACAAGCATAGGGCTATCCTACGAACTAGATAAGTTTATACTGTTAGGTAAGGTCGGGCAGACTTGCTGGGCCTATGGCTCTTATCTGCCGTCAATATCTATGTTTCTATGTTTCTATGTACGTGCTAGGATATGACCTGTATGTACAAGATATGACCTGTATGTACAAGATATGACCTGTATGTACAAGATATGACCTGTATGTGCAAGGATATGACCTGTATGTGCAAGGATATGACCTGTATGTACAAGATATGACCTGTATGTACAAGATATGACCTGTATGTGCAAGGATATGACCTGTATGTGCAAGGATATGACCTGTATGTGCAAGATATGACCTGTATGTGCAAGATATGACCTGTATGTGCAAGATATGACCTGTATGTGCTAGGATATGACCTGTATGTACACGATATGACCTGTATGTACAAGATATGACCTGTATGTGCAAGGATATGACCTGTATGTGCTAGGATATGACCTGTATGTGCTAGGATATGACCTGTATGTACAAGATATGACCTGTATGTGCAAGGATATGACCTGTATGTGCAAGATATGACCTGTATGTGCAAGATATGACCTGTATGTGCAAGATATGACCTGTATGTGCTAGGATATGACCTGTATGTACACGATATGACCTGTATGTACACGATATGACCTGTATGTACAAGGATATGACCTGTATGTGCTAGGATATGACCTGTATGTGCTAGGATATGACCTGTATGTACAAGATATGACCTGTATGTGCAAGATATGACCTGTATGTACAAGATATGACCTGTATGTGCAAGGATATGACCTGTATGTACAAGATATGACCTGTATGTACAAGATATGACCTGTATGTGCTAGGATATGACCTGTATGTACAAGATATGACATGTATGTACAAGATATGACCTGTATGTGCAAGGATATGACTTGTATGTGCAAGGATATGACCTGTTTGTGCAAGATATGACCTGTATGTGCAAGATATGACCTGTATGTGCTAGGATATGACCTGTATGTACAAGATATGACCTGTATGTACAAGATATGATCTGTATGTGCAAGGATATGACCTGTATGTGCTAGGATATGACCTGTATGTGCTAGGATATGACCTGTATGCGCTAGGATATGACCTGTATGTACAAGATATGACCTTTATGTGCAAGATATGACCTGTATGTACAAGATATGACCTGTATGTGCAAGGATATGACCTGTATGTGCAAGATATGACTTGTATGTGCTAGGATATGACCTGTATGTAAAATATATGACCTGTATGTGCAAAATATGACCTGTATGTGTAAGATATGACCTGTATGTGCTAGGATATGACCTGTATGTACAAGATATGACCTGTATGTGCAAGATATGACCTGTATGTGCAAGGATATGACCTGTATGTGCAAGGATATGACTTGTATGTGCTAGGATATGACCTGTATGTACAAGATATGACCTGTATGTACAAGATATGACCTGTATGTGCAAGATATGACCTGTATGTGCAAGATATGACCTGTATGTGCAAGATATGACCTGTATGTACAAGATATGACCTGTATGTGCAAGATATGACCTGTATGTGCAAGATATGACCTGTATGTACAAGATATGACCTGTATGTGCAAGATATGACCTGTATGTGCAAGATATGACCTGTATGTGCAAGGATATGACCTGTATGTGCAAGGATATGACCTGTATGTGCAAGATATGACCTGTATGTGCAAGGATATGACCTGTATGTGCTAGGATATGACCTGTATGTACAAGATATGACCTGTATGTGCAAGGATATGACCTGTATGTGCAAGGATATGACCTGTATGTACAAGATATGATCTGTATGTACAAGATATGACCTGTATGTACAAGATATGACCTGTATGTACAAGATATGACCTGTATGTACAAGATATGACCTGTATGTACAAGATATGACCTGTATGTGCAAGGATATGACCTGTATGTACAAGATATGACCTGTATGTACAAGATATGACCTGTATGTACAAGGATATGACCTGTATGTGCTAGGATATGACCTGTATGTGCTAGGATATGACCTGTATGTGCAAGATATGACCTGTATCTGCAAGATATGACCTGTATCTGCAAGATATGACCTGTATGTGCAAGGATATGAACTGTATGTGCAAGATATGACCTGTATGTGCTAGGATATGACCTGTATGTGCAAGATATGACCTGTATGTGCAAGGATATGACCTGCATGTGCTAGGATATGACCTGTATGTGCAAGATATGACCTGTATGTGCAAGATATGACCTGTATGTGCAAGATATGACCTGTATGTGCAAGATATGACCTGTATGTGCAAGATATGACCTGTATGTGCAAGATATGACCTGTATGTACAAGATATGAACTGTATGTGCAAGATATGACCTGTATGTGCAAGATATGACCTGTATGTACAAGATATGACCTGTATGTGCAAGATATGACCTGTATGTGCAAGATATGACCTGTATGTGCAAGGATATGACCTGTATGTGCAAGATATGACCTGTATGTGCAAGGATATGACCTGTATGTGCTAGGATATGACCTGTATGTACAAGATATGACCTGTATGTGCAAGGATATGACCTGTATGTGCAAGGATATGACCTGTATGTACAAGATATGATCTGTATGTACAAGATATGACCCTTATGTACAAGATATGACCTGTATGTACAAGATATGACCTGTATGTACAAGATATGGCCTGTATGTGCAAGATATGACCTGTATGTACAAGATATGACCTGTATGTGCAAGGATATGACCTGTATGTGCAAGGATATGATCTGTATGTACAAGATATGACCTGTATGTACAAGATATGACCTGTATGTACAAGATATGACCTGTATGTACAAGATATGACCTGTATGTGCAAGGGTATGACCTGTATGTGCAAGGATATGACCTGTATGTACAAGATATGATCTGTATGTACAAGATATGACCTGTATGTACAAGATATGACCTGTATGTACAAGATATGACCTGTATGTGCAAGATATGACCTGTATGTGCAAGATATGACCTGTATGTGCAAGATATGACCTGTATGTACAAGATATGACCTGTATGTACAAGATATGACCTGTATGTGCAAGGATATGATCTGTATGTACAAGATATGACCTGTATGTACAAGATATGACCTGTGTGTTCAAGATATGACCTGTATGTACAAGATATGACCTGTATGTGCAAGGATATGACCTGTATGTGCAAGGATATGACCTGTATGTACAAGATATGACCTGTATGTACAAGATATGACCTGTATGTGCAAGATATGACCTGTATGTGCAAGATATGACCTGTATGTGCAAGGATATTACCTGTATGTGCAAGATATGACCTGTATGTACAAGATATGACCTGTATGTACAAGATATGACCTGTATGTGCAAGATATGACCTGTATGTGCAAGATATGACCTGTATGTGCTAGGATATGACCTGTATGTGCTAGGATATGACCTGTATGTGCAAGATATGACCTGTATGTGCAAGATATGACCTGTATGTACAAGATATGACCTGTATGTGCAAGGATATGACCTGTATGTACAAGATATGACCTGTATGTACAAGATATGACCTGTATGTGCAAGGATATGACCTGTATGTACAAGATATGACCTGTATGTACAAGATATGACCTGTATGTACAAGGATATGACCTGTATGTGCTAGGATATGACCTGTATGTGCTAGGATATGACCTGTATGTGCAAGATATGACCTGTATGTGCAAGATATGACCTGTATCTGCAAGATATGACCTGTATGTGCAAGATATGACCTGTATGTGCAAGATATGACCTGTATGTGCTAGGATATGACCTGTATGTGCAAGATATGACCTGTATGTGCAAGGATATGACCTGTATGTGCTAGGATATGACCTGTATGTGCAAGATATGACCTGTATGTGCAAGATATGACCTGTATGTACAAGATATGACCTGTATGTGCAAGATATGACCTGTATGTGCAAGATATGACCTGTATGTACAAGATATGACCTTTATGTGCAAGATATGACCTGTATGTGCAAGATATGACCTGTATGTGCTAGGATATGACCTGTATGTACAAGATATGACCTGTATGTACAAGATATGACCTGTATGTGCAAGATATGACCTGTATGTACAAGATATGACCTGTATGTGCAAGATATGACCTGTATTTACAAGATATGACCTGTATGTGCAAGATATGACCTGTATGTGCAAGATATGACCTGTATGTGCAAGATATGACCTGTATGTGCTAGGATATGACCTGTATGTACTAGGATATGACCTGTATGTGCAAGATATGACATGTATGTACAAGATATGACCTGTATGTGCTAGGATATGACCTGTATGTGCAAGATATGACCTGTATGTACAAGATATGACCTGTATGTGCAAGATATGACCTGTATGTGCAAGGATATGACCTGTATGTACAAGATATGGCCTGTATGTGCAAGGATATGACCTGTATGTACAAGATATGACCTGTATGTACAAGATATGACCTGTATGTGCAAGGATATGACCTGTATGTACAAGATATGACCTGTATGTGCTAGGATATGACCTGTATGTGCTAGGATATGACCTGTATGTGCAAGATATGACCTGTATGTGCAAGATATGACCTGTATCTGCAAGATATGACCTGTATGTGCAAGGATATGACCTGTATGTGCAAGATATGACCTGTATGTGCTAGGATATGACCTGTATGTGCAAGATATGACCTGTATGTGCAAGGTTATGACCTGTATGTGCTAGGATATGACCTGTATGTGCAAGATATGACCTGTATGTGCAAGATATGACCTGTATGTACAAGATATGACCTGTATGTGCAAGATATGACCTGTATGTGCAAGATATGACCTGTATGTACAAGATATGACCTTTATGTGCAAGATATGACCTGTATGTGCAAGATATGACCTGTATGTGCTAGGATATGACCTGTATGTACAAGATATGACCTGTTTGTACAAGATATGACCTGTATGTGCAAGATATGACCTGTATGTACAAGATATGACCTGTATGTGCAAGATATGACCTGTATGTGCAAGATATGACCTGTATGTACAAGATATGACCTGTATGTGCAAGATATGACCTGTATGTGCAAGATATGACCTGTATGTGCAAGATATGACCTGTATGTGCTAGGATATGACCTGTATGTGCTAGGATATGACCTGTATGTGCCAGATATGACATGTATGTACAAGATATGACCTGTATGTGCTAGGATATGACCTGTATGTGCAAGATATGACCTGTATGTACAAGATATGACCTGTATGTGCAAGATATGACCTGTATGTGCAAGGATATGACCTGTATGTACAAGATATGACCTGTATGTGCAAGGATATGACCTGTATGTACAAGATATGACCTGTATGTACAAGATATGACCTGTATGTGCAAGGATATGACCTGAATGTACAAGATATGACCTGTATGTACAAGATATGACCTGTATGTACAAGGATATGACCTGTATGTGCTAGGATATGACCTGTATGTGCTAGGATATGACCTGTATGTGCAAGATATGACCTGTATGTGCAAGATATGACCTGTATCTGCAAGATATGACCTGTATGTGCAAGGATATGACCTGTATGTGCAAGATATGACCTGTATGTGCTAGGATATGACCTGTATGTGCAAGATATGACCTGTATGTGCTAGGATATGACCTGTATGTGCTAGGATATGACCTGTATGTGCAAGATATGACCTGTATGTGCAAGATATGACCTGTATGTACAAGATATGACCTGTATGTGCAAGATATGACCTGTATGTGCAAGATATGACCTGTATGTACAAGATATGACCTTTATGTGCAAGATATGACCTGTATGTGCAAGATATGACCTGTATGTGCTAGGATATGACCTGTATGTACAAGATATGACCTGTATGTACAAGATATGACCTGTATGTGCAAGATATGACCTGTATGTACAAGATATGACCTGTATGTGCAAGATATGACCTGTATGTGCAAGATATGACCTGTATGTACAAGATATGACCTGTATGTGCAAGATATGACCTGTATGTGCAAGCTATGACCTGTATGTGCAAGATATGACCTGTATGTGCTAGGATATGACCTGTATGTGCTAGGATATGACCTGTATGTGCAAGATATGACATGTATGTACAAGATATGACCTGTATGTGCTAGGATATGACCTGTATGTGCAAGATATGACCTGTATGTACAAGATATGACCTGTATGTGCAAGATATGACCTGTATGTGCAAGATATGACCTGTATGTGCTAGGATATGACCTGTATGTGCAAGATATGACCTGTATGTGCAAGATATGACCTGTATGTGCAAGATATGACCTGTATGTGCTAGGATATGACCTGTATGTGCAAGATATGACCTGTATGTGCTAGGATATGACCTGTATGTGCAAATATGACCTGTATGTACAAGATATGACCTGTATGTACAAGATATGACCTGGATGTACAAGATATGAGCTGTATGTACAAGATATGACCTGTATGTGCTAGGATATGATCTGTATGTGCAAGATATGACCTGTATGTACAAGATATGACCTGTATGTGCAAGATATGACCTGTATGTACAAGATATGACCTGTATGTGCTAGGATATGATCTGTATGTGCAAGATATGACCTGTATGTACAAGATATGACCTGTATCTGCAAGATATGACCTGTATGTACAAGATATGACCTGTATGTACAAGATATGACCTGTATGTGCTAGGATATGACCTGTATGTGCAAGATATGACCTGTATGTGCTAGGATATGACCTGTATGTGCAAATATGACCTGTATGTACAAGATATGACCTGTATGTACAAGATATGACCTGGATGTACAAGATATGACCTGGATGTACAAGATATGAGCTGTATGTACAAGATATGACCTGTATGTGCTAGGATATGATCTGTATGTGCAAGATATGACCTGTATGTACAAGATATGACCTGTATGTACAAGATATGACCTGTATGTGCTAGGAAATTACCTATATGTACAAGATATGACCTGTATGTACAAGATATGACCTGTATGTGCTAGGATATGACCTGTATGTGCAAGATATGACCTGTATGTGCTAGGATATGACCTGTATGTGCAAATATGACCTGTATGTACAAGATATGACCTGTATGTACAAGATATGACCTGGATGTACAAGATATGACCTGGATGTACAAGATATGAGCTGTATGTACAAGATATGACCTGTATGTGCTAGGATATGATCTGTATGTGCAAGATATGACCTGTATGTACAAGATATGACCTGTATGTACAAGATATGACCTGTATCTGCAAGATATGACCTGTATGTACAAGATATGACCTGTATGTGCAAGATATGACCTGTATGTACAAGATATGACCTGTATGTACAAGATATGACCTGTATGTACAAGATATGACCTGTATGTGCAAGATATGACCTGTATGTACAAGATATGACCTGTATGTGCTAGGAAATTACCTGTATGTGCTAGGATATGACCTGTATGTGCAAGATATGACCTGTATGTACAAGATATGACCTGTATGTACAAGATATGACCTGTATGTGCTAGGAAATTACCTGTATGTGCAAGATATGACCTCTATGTGCAAGGATAGAGAGTCATTTCTACCGCCGGAATATGTTGAAACTATACATTGTATAAAATAAGTTAAGAAGATGATTCGGTACAAAAAATATATTGGTCTATATTGTACAGACTAAGAATATGCAAACTAAATGCTGTTATTTTATGTTAAGCGGATATTTGTATGTACCCGTAGTGCTTTAAGATGTATTTGCTTCTGCACCTTCTTCTTTTTGTTTGGAATTTAACCTTTAATAATAAAAAGATTTATAAAATAAAAATAGAGAGAGACTGCTGTGTGTCATATATAGAAAGAGACTGTTGTGTGTGATAGTAACAGAGAGACTGCTGTGTGTGATAGATAGAGAGACTGCTGTGTGTGATATAGAGAGAGACTGCTGTGTGTGATATAGAGAGAGAGACTGCTGTGTGTGATAGATAGAGAGACTGCTGTGTGTGATATACAGAGAGACTGCTTCGTGTGATATATAGAGAGACTGCTGTGTGTGATAGATAGAGAGACTGCTGTGTGTCATATATAGAAAGAGACTGATGTGTGTAACATTTACAGAGAGACTGCTTCGTGTGATATATAGAGAGAGACTGCTGTGTGTGATAGATAGAGAGAGACTGCTGTGTGTGATAGATAGAGAGACTGCTGTGTGTCATATATAGAAAGAGACTGATGTGTGTAACATATACAGAGAGACTGCTTCGTGTGATATATAGAGAGAGACTGCTGTGTGTGATAGATAGAGAGACTGCTGTGTGTGATATAGAGAGAGACTGCTGTGTGTGATATAGAGAGAGAGACTGCTGTGTGTGATAGATAGAGAGACTGCTGTGTGTGATATACAGAGAGACTGCTTCATGTGATATATAGACAGAGACTGCTGTGTGTGATAGATAGAGAGACTGCTGTGTGTCATATATAGAAAGAGACTGATGTGTGTAACATATACAGAGAGACTGCTTCGTGTGATATATAGAGAGAGACTGCTGTGTGTGATAGATAGAGAGACTGCTGTGTGTGATATAGAGAGAGACTGCTGTGTGTGATTGAGAGAGAGACTGCTGTTTGTGATATATATAGAGAGAGACTGCTTCGTGTGATATATAGAGAGAGACTGCTGTGTGTGATAGATAGAGAGACTGCTGTGTGTGATATAGAGACTGCTGTGTGTGATTGAGAGAGAGACTGTTGTGTGTGATTGAGAGAGAGACAGAGACTGTTGTGTGTGTGATACATAGAGAGAGAGACTGCTTTGTGTGATAGAGAGAGAGAGACTGTTGTGTGTGATAGAGAGAGAGACAGACTGTTCTGTGTGATAGAGAGAGACTGCTGTGTGTGATAAAGAGAGAGAGAGAGACTGTTGTGTGTGTGATAGAGAGAGACTGCTTTGTGTGATAGAGAGAGAGAGTGCTGTGTGTGATAGAGAGAGAGAGAGAGAGAGAGACTGTTGTGTGTGATAGAGAGAGAGAGACTGCTGTGTGTGATAGAGAGAGAGACTGTTGTCTGTGTGATACATAGAGAGAGAGACTGCTTTGTGTGATAGAGAGAGAGACTGCTGTGTGTGATAGAGAGAGAGACTGTTGTGTGTGATAGAGAGAGAGAGACTGCTGTGTGTGATAGAGAGAGAGAGAGAGAGAGACTGTTGTGTGTGTGATACATAGAGAGAGAGACTGCTTTGTGTGATAGAGAGAGAGAGAGACTGTTGTGTGTGTGATACATAGAGAGAGAGACTGCTTTGTGTGATATATAGAGAGAGAGAGAGACTGTTGTGTGTGATAGAGAGAGAGAGAGACTGCTGTGTGTGATAGAGAGAGAGAGACTGTTGTGTGTGTGATACATAGAGAGAGAGACTGCTTTGTGTGATAGAGAGAGAGAGAGACTGTTGTGTGTGTGATACATAGAGAGAGAGACTGCTTTGTGTGATAGAGAGAGATACTGCTGTGTGTGATAGAGAGAGAGAGAGAGAGAGAGAGAGAGACTGTTGTGTGTGATAGAGAGAGAGAGAGAGACTGCTGTGTGTGTGATACATAGAGAGAGAGACTGCTTTGTGTGATAGAGAGAGAGAGAGACTGTTGTGTGTGTGATACATAGAGAGAGAGACTGCTTTGTGTGATATATAGAGAGAGAGAGACTGTTGTGTGTGATAGAGAGAGAGAGAGAGACTGCTGTGTGTGATAGAGAGAGAGAGAGACTGTTGTGTGTGTGATACATAGAGAGAGAGACTGCTTTGTGTGATAGAGAGAGAGAGACTGTTGTGTGTGTGATACATAGAGAGAGAGACTGCTTTGTGTGATAGAGAGAGATACTGCTGTGTGTGATAGAGAGAGAGAGAGAGAGACTGTTGTGTGTGATAGAGAGAGAGAGAGAGACTGCTGTGTGTGATAGAGAGAGAGAGAGACTGTTGTGTGTGTGATACATAGAGAGAGAGACTGCTGTGTGTGATAGAGAGAGAGAGAGAGAGAGAGACTGTTGTGTGTGATAGAGAGAGAGAGAGAGACTGCTGTGTGTGATAGAGAGAGAGAGAGACTGTTGTGTGTGTGATACATAGAGAGAGAGACTGCTGTGTGTGATAGAGAGAGAGAGACTGTTGTGCAGTGGCGGCTGGTGAATTTTTAGGATGGGGGTGCACAAGACCCTCCCCCTATTAGAAAGTCACGCCCCTTCGAAAACACGCCCCTTTTAAAACCACGCCCCTTTAACAAGCCACACCCATTTTAAAAACCACACCCTTTGTGAAAGTCACGCCCCTCAAATGGCCCCACCCATTTGAACCAGCAGTGTTTTTTGTCATCGTCTTCTTGAAATATCCAGCCTTGGCCTGGGGGTAACTTCAACTGAAGCTTGTGACTGATTCCTCAACATTATTCTCAAGTATCTGCTGATATTGAGTGCAATCCATGAGACCCTCAACAATATTCCCAGTAGTACAGTTCTTTGGAGGTGGTCTGTGGGCTGTTTTTGACCGTTCTCACCATCCTTTGCCTTTGCCTCTGGCCCTCTCTGATATTTTACTTGCCCTGCCACTTCTGGCCTTAACAAGAACTGTGCCTGTGGTCTTCCATATCCTCACCATGCATTGCTCACTGTGTTCATCACAGTGGACACAGACATCTTAAATCTATGAATGCATACTCTTCAGTATTGCCATGTTCACGTGCGACAGTGCACAAATGGAGGAGCCTACACTACCTGCCCATGTCTAGTCTTAAAATATACATGCTCAGTTAAATTATATAATAACATATATATATATTAACCAAATGATTAATTAAAGCTGCAAAATAATAAGAATATTGAATGTACATTTATGAAAACATATATATTCCTGGATTTAAAGAACCTTCCACTTTATAGAGAAATACAACCACATTTCAATTACTGTTGCCCCAGCCCCCAGTGTTCGATATTAGGCAATGCAGCCAAAGGCCTTGGCAACATGAAGATAAATACACCCACATTTTACTTTCTACAAAAGAAGATTATTTCTATTACACTAGTGCTTAATAATTAACTTCAAAGGTAAACATTAAAACAATGCTTATAACTCAAGTACAAGTTTTGTAAATCAAGTCAATCCGCCTGTCTTTTTTTGAGGCAAATAAATCAATAACATTTTCGGTGAATGTAGGCATGTCATTGATCAATTGTTTTTCAATTGTCAGCATGGCTAGAGCAGTCAGTCTTTCCTCAGTCATGGTGCTCCTTAGAAATGTCTTAACTCGTTTTAAAGTTGAGAAACATCTCTCAGCCTCAGCAGTTGTCACGCGAATAGTCTAAATAATTTGCAACAGTTTGTAGGTCTCCGAGAAAGTGCTGTCCAAGTTATTTTCTATTACAAACTGTAGAAGACTAATGGCACCATTCATATTTCTGAAATCTGGTCTTCTGTAAATTACTCCTAGTTCAGTTTTCAGGCAATCTTTCTGTAATGTGTGATAAACAGCTGATGTTTGGTCAAGAAGCTGATTTGGAATTTTTTTCTCGTAATCCGCAATTTTTTCCGCTTGGAGGAGAGAAACAGCCGAGTAGTGAGTTATAAAAGAAAATCTATCTTTTACTTGATTCGTGATAACATCGCATATCTCTTTAGCTGCCACAGTCTGAGCAATGTGAATATTTTCTCTCTTCCTTTTCCTAGATGTTTCCTCTGTTTCTGATATCGTCATGGTCACTGTGTCCATTCTATTCCTTTCGTTTTCCATTGTCTGCTGGAAAGTGTTAATATGTTTTCGAATAAGTGCTGCATCTGTTTGTGTTTTCTGAAGTTGGTTGTATAACACATCTACATGTGGCATAATATTGTGAAAAACTGTAAGCCAAAACACGAATACCGAGTCTTGTAACATACGCCGAATAGCCCCTGCTTGATTTATAGCTATTTCTTTTTTCGATGTTGACTCTATTTTTTCCATGCATTCAATTAACTGTTCCCTGTTTTCAAAAACTGTATTGACGGTTCGACTCTTGAAATTCCACCTGGTGGCTGAACCATGAGGTATCCTTCTTCTAACAGTTTCATCTAGAATAGCTATCCTTTGTGGCGAGTTACTAAAAAAGTTAGTAATGTCACTTAGATTTGAAAAAAATACTCGAACTTGTTGATTTTGACTGCTTGCTTGGCTGACAATTAAATTGAGCTGATGTGCGTAGCAATGCACAAAATGTGCATTCTTGTAGGTACGTTTAATTATAGCCTGAACACCTGCATGCTGACCACTCATCACGCTTGCACCGTCGTAACTCTGCAATATCAGTTTCTCTGGGTTGTCTATAACTTTTTCCAAAGTAGCTTGAATACACGTAGCTAAAGATTCTGCATCATGTCCAGCTGGATTAGTGAATTCCCAGAATCTCTCAACCGGTTGTCCGTTACCTATAATGTATCTAAAAACAACAACCAATTGGAAGGCAGATGAAACATCAGTAGTTTCATCTGCTACTACTGCTACAAAACTTGCATTTGAGATTTCCTTCTTTATTTGGTTCTGGCAAACAGTAAGCATACAGTCTAATAAATCGTTTTGAATTTCTTTTGACGTTCCTTTAAAAACAGTGGCACTAGCGAGATGTTCTTTTAGAGATGCATCAAGCTCTGCTGAGAAGTTTATAAGACCTCGGAAAATGCCTGGATTTAATGAATCATCGCGTGCATCATGTCCTCGAAGTGCAAGCTCAAATGCGCCGCAAAATAAAATACAATTAATTATTTTGGAAAGAACTTAGCAATTTTTCGTTACTTGCTCATTATGTTTTTTAATATTCAAACGATATGCACTGTCAAGTTGTTGCCGAATATCAACCCTTCCTAGCAAATTAAACTCTAATGTTGAGTTTAAATGTGATTGGGAGCAATTATGTTTATTTGTTTTTTGACTTAAATGTGATAAATCGGCGACACCATAACTCACCCAGCTTGAAACCCCACTTTGTTTTGCAAACAGGAGACAATAAAAACAAAAGAGCCTGTTAGATAATTCACAGCCACAAATCCATGGATATTTATCATATACCTCGGGTTTGAATTCTCTTTTGTAATCTCTAGTTTTACATTTTGTCACCTGGGTAAGGTTAAGCATAGGTGTTGGCCTGAGCATTTTAATTTCCATTTTTCTTTCAATGGGCAACGTTGAAAAATGTAATTGCTTTAGCTCAGACACATTAATTTTACTAAGTGCCATCTTAACTGTTAGTTTACACACAAAGAACAGTCCTTTGCTCTTATCTAATATATAACTTGTAGGTAGGTAGCTCTGCAGCTGTTAGAAAATATACAACTCAACTTGAAGTAATAGTTTAATAGTTTGGCGGTTGTTATCTAATATATAACTTGTAGGTAGGTAGCTCTGCAGCTGTTAGAAAATATACAACTCAACTAGAAGTAATAGTTTAATAGTTTGGCGGTTGTTATGTAATATATAACTTGTAGGTAGGTAGCTCTGCAGCGGTTTGAAAATATATTAAAAGTTTAATAGGTTTGTGGTTGTTATGTAATATATAACTTGTAGGTAGGTAGCTCTGCAGCTATTAGAATGTATACAACTCAACTTGCAGTAATAGTTTAATAGTTTGGCGGTTGTTATGTAATATATAACTTGTAGGTAGGTAGCTCTGCAGCTATTAGAATATATACAACTCAACTTGCAGTAATAGT
This sequence comes from Bombina bombina, assembly GCF_027579735.1. Classification (NCBI taxonomy): domain Eukaryota; kingdom Metazoa; phylum Chordata; class Amphibia; order Anura; family Bombinatoridae; genus Bombina; species Bombina bombina. Next base: position 1,447,690,265 of record NC_069500.1, on the reverse strand, counting down.
TTAATAGTTTGGCAGTTGTTATGTAATATATAACTTGTAGGTAGGTAGCTCTGCAGCTGTTAGAATATATACAACTCAACTTGCAGTAATAGTTTAATAGTTTGGCGGTTGTTATGTAATATATAACTTGTAGGTAGGTAGCTCTGCAGCTGTCAGAAAATATACAACTCAACTTGAAGTAATAGTTTAATATTTTGGCGGTTGTTATGTAATATATAACTTGTAGGTAGGTAGCTCTGCAGCGGTTTGAAAATATATTAAAAGTTTAATAGGTTTGTGGTTGTTATGTAATATATAACTTGTAGGTAGGTAGCTCTGCAGCAGTTAGAAAATATACAACTCAACTTGCAGTAATAGTTTAATAGTTTGGCGGTTGTTATCTAATATATAACTTGTAGGTAGCAGGTAGGTAGCTCTGCAGCTGTTAGAAAATATACAACTTAATAGTTTAATAGTTTGGCGGTTGTTATGTAATATATAACTTGTAGGTAGGTAGCTCTGCAGCTGTTAGAAAATATACAACTTAATAGTTTAATATTTTGGCGGTTGTTATGTAATATATAACTTGTAGTTAGGTAGCTCTGCAGCTGTTAGAAAATATACAACTCAACTTGAAGTAATAGTTTAATATTTTGGCGGTTGTTATGTAATATATAACTTGTAGGTAGGTAGCTCTGCAGCGGTTTGAAAATATATTAAAAGTTTAATAGGTTTGTGGTTGTTATGTAATATATAACTTGTAGGTAGGTAGCTCTGCAGCAGTTAGAAAATATACAACTCAACTTGCAGTAATAGTTTAATAGTTTGGCGGTTGTTATCTAATATATAACTTGTAGGTAGCAGGTAGGTAGCTCTGCAGCTGTTAGAAAATATACAACTTAATAGTTTAATAGTTTGGCGGTTGTTATGTAATATATAACTTGTAGGTAGGTAGCTCTACAGCTGTTAGAAAATATACAACTCAACTAGAAGTAATAGTTTAATAGTTTGGCGGTTGTTATGTAATATATAACTTGTAGGTAGGTAGCTCTGCAGCTGTTAGAAAATATACAACTTAATAGTTTAATAGTTTGGCGGTTGTTATCTAATATATAACTTGTAGGTAGGTAGCTCTGCAGCTGTTAGAAAATATACAACTTAATAGTTTAATAGTTTGGCGGTTGTTATCTAATATATAACTTGTAGTTAGGTAACTCTGCAGCTGTTAGAAAATATACAACTCAACTTGAAGTAATAGTTTAATATTTTGGCGGTTGTTATGTAATATATAACTTGTAGGTAGGTAGCTCTGCAGCTGTTAGAAAATATACAACTCAACTTGCAGTAATAGTTTAATAGTTTGGCGGTTGTTATGTAATATATAACTTGTAGGTAGGTAGCTCTGCAGCTGTTAGAAAATATATTAAAAGTTTAATAGTTTTGTGGTTGTTATGTAATATATAACTTGTAGGTAGGTAGCTCTGCAGCTATTAGAAAATATACAACTCAACTTGCAGTAATAGTTTAATAGTTTGGCGGTTGTTATGTAATATATAACTTGTAGGTAGGTAGCTCTGCAGCTGTTAGAAAATATATTAAAAGTTTAATAGTTTGGCGGTTGTTATGTAATATATAACTTGTAGGTAGGTAGCTCTGCAGCTGTTAGAAAATATATTAAAAGTTTAATAGTTTTGTGGTTGTTATGTAATATATAACTTGTAGGTAGGTAGCTCTGCAGCTGTTAGAAAATATATTAAAAGTTTAATAGTTTGGCGTTTGTTATGTAATAGATAATTTGTAGGTAGGTAGCTCTGCAGCTATTAGAAAATATACAACTCAACTTGCAGTAATAGTTTAATAGTTTGGCGGTTGTTATGTAATATATAACTTGTAGGTAGGTAGCTCTGTAGCTGTTAGAAAATATATTAAAAGTTTAATAGTTTTGTGGTTGTTATGTAATATATAACTTGTAGGTAGGTAGCTCTGCAGCTGTTAGAAAATATATTAAAAGTTTAATAGTTTTGTGGTTGTTATGTAATATATAACTTGTAGGTAGGTAGCTCTGCAGCTATTAGAAAATATGCAACTCAGCTTGCAGTAATAGTTTAATAGTTTGGCGGTTGTTATGTAATATATAACTTGTAGGTAGCAGGTAGGTAGCTCTGCAGCTGTTAGAAAATATAAAACTCAACTTGCAGTAATAGTTTAATAGTTTGGCGGTTGTTATGTAATATATAACTTGTAGGTAGCAGGTAGGTAGCTCTGCAGCTGTTAGAAAATATACAACTCAACTTGAAGTAATAGTTTAATAGTTTGGCGGTTGTTATGTAATATATAACTTGTAGGTAGGTAGCTCTGCAGCTGTTAGAAGATATACAACTCAACTTGCAGTAATAGTTTAATAGTTTGGCGGTTGTTATGTAATATATAACTTGTAGGTAGGTAGCTCTGCAGCTGTTAGAAAATATACAACTCAACTTGAAGTAATAGTTTAATAGTTTGGCGGTTGTTATGTAATATATAACTTGTAGGTAGGTAGCTCTGCAGCTGTTAGAAAATATACAACTCAACTAGAAGTAATAGTTTAATAGTTTGGCGGTTGTTATGTAATATATAACTTGTAGGTAGGTAGCTCTGCAACTGTTAGAAAATATACAACTCAACTTGAAGTAATAGTTTAATAGTTTGGCGTTTGTTATGTAATATATAACTTGTAGGTAGGTAGGTCTGCTGCTCTGCAGCTGTTAGAAAATATACAACTCAACTTGCAGTAATAGTTTAATAGTTTGGCGTTTGTTATGTAATATATAACTTGTAGTTAGGTAGCTCTGCAGCTGTTAGAAAATATACAACTCAACTTGCAGTAATAGTTTAATAGTTTGGCGGTTGTTATGTAATCTATAACTTGTAGGTAGGTAGCTCTGCAGCTGTTAGAAAATATATTAAAAGTTTAATAGTTTTGTGGTTGTTATGTAATCTATAACTTGTAGGTAGGTAGCTCTGCAGCTGTTAGAAAATATATGAAAAGTTTAATAGTTTGGCGGTTGTTATCTAATATATAACTTGTAGTTAGGTAGCTCTGCAGCTGTTAGAAAATATACAACTCAACTTGAAGTAATAGTTTAATATTTTGGCGGTTGTTATGTAATATATAACTTGTAGGTAGGTAGCTCTGCAGCTGTTAGAAAATATACAACTCAACTTGAAGTAATAGTTTAATAGTTTGGCAGTTGTTATGTAATATATAACTTGTAGGTAGGTAGCTCTGCAGCGGTTTGAAAATATATTAAAAGTTTAATAGGTTTGTGGTTGTTATGTAATATATAACTTGTAGGTAGGTAGCTCTGCAGCAGTTAGAAAATATACAACTCAACTTGCAGTAATAGTTTAATAGTTTGGCGGTTGTTATCTAATATATAACTTGTAGGTAGCAGGTAGGTAGCTCTGCAGCTGTTAGAAAATATACAACTTAATAGTTTAATAGTTTGGCGGTTGTTATGTAATATATAACTTGTAGGTAGGTAGCTCTGCAGCTGTTAGAAAATATACAACTCAACTAGAAGTAATAGTTTAATAGTTTGGCGGTTGTTATGTAATATATAACTTGTAGGTAGGTAGCTCTGCAGCTGTTAGAAAATATACAACTTAATAGTTTAATAGTTTGGCGGTTGTTATCTAATATATAACTTGTAGGTAGGTAGCTCTGCAGCTGTTAGAAAATATACAACTTAATAGTTTAATAGTTTGGCGGTTGTTATCTAATATATAACTTGTAGTTAGGTAGCTCTGCAGCTGTTAGAAAATATACAACTCAACTTGAAGTAATAGTTTAATATTTTGGCGGTTGTTATGTAATATATAACTTGTAGTTAGGTAGCTCTGCAGCTGTTAGAAAATATACAACTCAACTTGAAGTAATAGTTTAATAGTTTGGCGGTTGTTATGTAATATATAACTTGTAGGTAGGTAGCTCTGCAGCTGTTAGAAAATATACAACTCAACTTGCAGTAATAGTTTAATAGTTTGGCGGTTGTTATGTAATATATAACTTGTAGGTAGGTAGCTCTGCAGCTGTTAGAAAATATACAACTCAACTTGAAGTAATAGTTTAATAGTTTGGCAGTTGTTATGTAATATATAACTTGTAGGTAGGTAGGTCTGCTGCTCTGCAGCTGTTAGAAAATATACAACTCAACTTGCAGTAATAGTTTAATAGTTTGGCGGTTGTTATGTAATATATAACTTGTAGGTAGGTAGCTCTGCAGCTGTTAGAAAATATATTAAAAGTTTAATAGTTTTGTGGTTGTTATGTAATATATAACTTGTAGGTAGGTAGCTCTGCAGCTATTAGAAAATATACAACTCAACTTGCAGTAATAGTTTAATAGTTTGGCGGTTGTTATGTAATATATAACTTGTAGGTAGGTAGCTCTGCAGCTGTTAGAAAATATATTAAAAGTTTAATAGTTTTGTGGTTGTTATGTAATGTATAACTTGTAGGTAGGTAGCTCTGCAGCTGTTAGAAAATATATTAAAAGTTTAATAGTTTGGCGTTTGTTATGTAATAGATAATTTGTAGGTAGGTAGCTCTGCAGCTATTAGAAAATATACAACTCAACTTGCAGTAATAGTTTAATAGTTTGGCGGTTGTTATGTAATAGATAATTTGTAGGTAGGTAGCTCTGCAGCTATTAGAAAATATACAACTCAACTTGCAGTAATAGTTTAATAGTTTGGCGGTTGTTATGTAATATATAACTTGTAGGTAGGTAGCTCTGCAGCTGTTAGAAAATATATTAAAAGTTTAATAGTTTTGTGGTTGTTATGTAATATATAACTTGTAGGTAGGTAGCTCTGCAGCTATTAGAAAATATGCAACTCAACTTGCAGTAATAGTTTAATAGTTTGGCGGTTGTTATGTAATATATAACTTGTAGGTAGCAGGTAGGTAGCTCTGCAGCTGTTAGAAAATATAAAACTCAACTTGCAGTAATAGTTTAATAGTTTGGCGGTTGTTATGTAATATATAACTTGTAGGTAGCAGGTAGGTAGCTCTGCAGCTGTTAGAAAATATACAACTCAACTTGAAGTAATAGTTTAATAGTTTGGCGGTTGTTATGTAATATATAACTTGTAGGTAGGTAGCTCTGCAGCTGTTAGAAAATATACAACTCAACTAGAAGTAATAGTTTAATAGTTTGGCGGTTGTTATGTAATATATAACTTGTAGGTAGGTAGCTCTGCAACTGTTAGAAAATATACAACTCAACTTGAAGTAATAGTTTAATAGTTTGGCGTTTGTTATGTAATATATAACTTGTAGGTAGGTAGGTCTGCTGCTCTGCAGCTGTTAGAAAATATACAACTCAACTTGCAGTAATAGTTTAATAGTTTGGCGTTTGTTATGTAATATATAACTTGTAGGTAGGTAGCTCTGCAGCTGTTAGAAAATATATTAAAAGTTTAATAGTTTTGTGGTTGTTATGTAATCTATAACTTGTAGGTAGGTAGCTCTGCAGCTGTTAGAAAATATATTAAAAGTTTAATAGTTTTGTGGTTGTTATGTAATATATAACTTGTAGGTAGGTAGCTCTGCAGCTATTAGAAAATATACAACTCAACTTGCAGTAATAGTTTAATAGTTTGGCGGTTGTTATGTAATATATAACTTGTAGGTAGGTAGCTCTGCAGCTGTTAGAAAATATATTAAAAGTTTAATAGTTTTGTGGTTGTTATGTAATCTATAACTTGTAGGTAGGTAGCTCTGCAGCTGTTAGAAAATATATTAAAAGTTTAATAGTTTTGTGGTTGTTATGTAATATATAACTTGTAGTTAGGTAGCTCTGCAGCTGTTAGAAAATATACAACTCAACTTGAAGTAATAGTTTAATATTTTGGCGGTTGTTATGTAATATATAACTTGTAGGTAGGTAGCTCTGCAGCTGTTAGAAAATATACAACTCAACTTGAAGTAATAGTTTAATAGTTTGGCAGTTGTTATGTAATATATAACTTGTAGGTAGGTAGCTCTGCAGCGGTTTGAAAAGATATTAAAAGTTTAATAGGTTTGTGGTTGTTATGTAATATATAACTTGTAGGTAGGTAGCTCTGCAGCAGTTAGAAAATATACAACTCAACTTGCAGTAATAGTTTAATAGTTTGGCGGTTGTTATCTAATATATAACTTGTAGGTAGCAGGTAGGTAGCTCTGCAGCTGTTAGAAAATATACAACTTAATAGTTTAATAGTTTGGCGGTTGTTATGTAATATATAACTTGTAGGTAGGTAGCTCTGCAGCTGTTAGAAAATATACAACTCAACTAGAAGTAATAGTTTAATAGTTTGGCGGTTGTTATGTAATATATAACTTGTAGGTAGGTAGCTCTGCAGCTGTTAGAAAATATACAACTTAATAGTTTAATAGTTTGGCGGTTGTTATCTAATATATAACTTGTAGGTAGGTAGCTCTGCAGCTGTTAGAAAATATACAACTTAATAGTTTAATAGTTTGGCGGTTGTTATCTAATATATAACTTGTAGTTAGGTAGCTCTGCAGCTGTTAGAAAATATACAACTCAACTTGAAGTAATAGTTTAATAGTTTGGCGGTTGTTATGTAATATATAACTTGTAGTTAGGTAGCTCTGCAGCTGTTAGAAAATATACAACTCAACTTGAAGTAATAGTTTAATAGTTTGGCGGTTGTTATGTAATATATAACTTGTAGGTAGGTAGGTCTGCTGCTCTGCAGCTGTTAGAAAATATACAACTCAACTTGCAGTAATAGTTTAATAGTTTGGCGGTTGTTATGTAATATATAACTTGTAGGTAGGTAGCTCTGCAGCTGTTAGAAAATATACAACTCAACTTGCAGTAATAGTTTAATAGTTTGGCGGTTGTTATGTAATATATAACTTGTAGGTAGGTAGCTCTGCAGCTGTTAGAAAATATACAACTCAACTTGAAGTAATAGTTTAATATTTTGGCGGTTGTTATGTAATATATAACTTGTAGGTAGGTAGCTCTGCAGCTGTTAGAAAATATACAACTCAACTTGCAGTAATAGTTTAATAGTTTGGCGGTTGTTATGTAATATATAACTTGTAGGTAGGTAGCTCTGCAGCTGTTAGAAAATATATTAAAAGTTTAATAGTTTTGTGGTTGTTATGTAATATATAACTTGTAGGTAGGTAGCTCTGCAGCTGTTAGAAAATATATTAAAAGTTTAATAGTTTGGCGTTTGTTATGTAATAGATAATTTGTAGGTAGGTAGCTCTGCAGCTATTAGAAAATATACAACTCAACTTGCAGTAATAGTTTAATAGTTTGGCGGTTGTTATGTAATATATAACTTGTAGGTAGCAGGTAGGTAGCTCTGCAGCTATTAGAAAATATACAACTCAACTTGCAGTAATAGTTTAATAGTTTGGCGGTTGTTATGTAATATATAACTTGTAGGTAGGTAGCTCTGCAGCTGTTAGAAAATATATTAAAAGTTTAATAGTTTTGTGGTTGTTATGTAATATATAACTTGTAGGTAGGTAGCTCTGCAGCTATTAGAAAATATGCAACTCAACTTGCAGTAATAGTTTAATAGTTTGGCGGTTGTTATGTAATATATAACTTGTAGGTAGCAGGTAGGTAGCTCTGCAGCAGTTAGAAAATATACAACTCAACTTGCAGTAATAGTTTAATAGTTTGGCGGTTGTTATCTAATATATAACTTGTAGGTAGCAGGTAGGTAGCTCTGCAGCTGTTAGAAAATATACAACTTAATAGTTTAATAGTTTGGCGGTTGTTATGTAATATATAACTTGTAGGTAGGTAGCTCTGCAGCTGTTAGAAAATATACAACTCAACTAGAAGTAATAGTTTAATAGTTTGGCGGTTGTTATGTAATATATAACTTGTAGGTAGGTAGCTCTGCAGCTGTTAGAAAATATACAACTCAACTTGAAGTAATAGTTTAATAGTTTGGCAGTTGTTATGTAATATATAACTTGTAGGTAGGTAGGTCTGCTGCTCTGCAGCTGTTAGAAAATATACAACTCAACTTGCAGTAATAGTTTAATAGTTTGGCGGTTGTTATGTAATATATAACTTGTAGGTAGGTAGCTCTGCAGCTGTTAGAAAATATATTAAAAGTTTAATAGTTTTGTGGTTGTTATGTAATATATAACTTGTAGGTAGGTAGCTCTGCAGCTATTAGAAAATATACAACTCAACTTGCAGTAATAGTTTAATAGTTTGGCGGTTGTTATGTAATATATAACTTGTAGGTAGGTAGCTCTGCAGCTGTTAGAAAATATATTAAAAGTTTAATAGTTTGGCGTTTGTTATGTAATAGATAATTTGTAGGTAGGTAGCTCTGCAGCTATTAGAAAATATACAACTCAACTTGCAGTAATAGTTTAATAGTTTGGCGGTTGTTATGTAATATATAACTTGTAGGTAGGTAGCTCTGCAGCTGTTAGAAAATATATTAAAAGTTTAATAGTTTTGTGGTTGTTATGTAATATATAACTTGTAGGTAGGTAGCTCTGCAGCTATTAGAAAATATACAACTCAACTTGCAGTAATAGTTTAATAGTTTGGCGGTTGTTATGTAATATATAACTTGTAGGTAGGTAGCTCTGCAGCTGTTAGAAAATATATTAAAAGTTTAATAGTTTGGCGTTTGTTATGTAATAGATAATTTGTAGGTAGGTAGCTCTGCAGCTATTAGAAAATATACAACTCAACTTGCAGTAATAGTTTAATAGTTTGGCGGTTGTTATGTAATATATAACTTGTAGGTAGGTAGCTCTGCAGCTGTTAGAAAATATATTAAAAGTTTAATAGTTTTGTGGTTGTTATGTAATATATAACTTGTAGGTAGGTAGCTCTGCAGCTATTAGAAAATATGCAACTCAACTTGCAGTAATAGTTTAATAGTTTGGCGGTTGTTATGTAATATATAACTTGTAGGAAGCAGGTAGGTAGCTCTGCAGCTGTTAGAAAATATATTAAAAGTTTAATAGTTTTGTGGTTGTTATGTAATATATAACTTGTAGGTAGGTAGCTCTGCAGCTATTAGAAAATATACAACTCAACTTGAAGTAATAGTTTAATAGTTTGGCGGTTGTTATGTAATATATAACTTGTAGGTAGGTAGCTCTGCAGCTATTAGAAAATATACAAATCAACTTGCAGTAATAGTTTAATAGTTTGGCGGTTGTTATGTAATATATAACTTGTAGGTAGGTAGTTCTGCAGCTGTTAGAAAATATACAACTCAACTTGCAGTAATAGTTTAATAGTTTGGCGGTTGTTATGTAATATATAACTTGTAGGTAGGTAGCTCTGCAGCTGTTAGAAAATATATTAAAAGTTTAATAGTTTGGCGTTTGTTATGTAATAGATAATTTGTAGGTAGGTAGCTCTGCAGCTATTAGAAAATATACAACTCAACTTGCAGTAATAGTTTAATAGTTTGGCGGTTGTTATGTAATATATAACTTGTAGGTAGGTAGCTCTGCAGCTGTTAGAAAATATATTAAAAGTTTAATAGTTTTGTGGTTGTTATGTAATATATAACTTGTAGGTAGGTAGCTCTGCAGCTATTAGAAAATATGCAACTCAACTTGCAGTAATAGTTTAATAGTTTGGCGGTTGTTATGTAATATATAACTTGTAGGAAGCAGGTAGGTAGCTCTGCAGCTGTTAGAAAATATATTAAAAGTTTAATAGTTTTGTGGTTGTTATGTAATATATAACTTGTAGGTAGGTAGCTCTGCAGCTATTAGAAAATATACAACTCAACTTGAAGTAATAGTTTAATAGTTTGGCGGTTGTTATGTAATATATAACTTGTAGGTAGGTAGCTCTGCAGCTATTAGAAAATATACAAATCAACTTGCAGTAATAGTTTAATAGTTTGGCGGTTGTTATGTAATATATAACTTGTAGGTAGGTAGCTCTGCAGCTGTTAGAAAATATAAAACTAGACTTGCAGTAATAGTTTAATAGTTTGGCGGTTGTTATGTAATATATAACTTGTAGGTAGCAGGTAGGTAGCTCTGCAGCTGTTAGAAAATATACAACTCAACTTGCAGAAATAGTTTAGTAGTTTGACGGTTGTTATGTAATATATAACTTGTAGGTAGGTAGCTCTGCAGCTGTTAGAAAATATACATCTCAACTTGAAGTAATAGTTTAATATTTTGGCGGTTGTTATGTAATATATAACTTGTAGGTAGGTAGCTCTGCAGCGGTTTGAAAATATATTAAAAGTTTAATAGGTTTGTGGTTGTTATGTAATATATAACTTGTAGGTAGGTAGCTCTGCAGCAGTTAGAAAATATACAACTCAACTTGCAGTAATAGTTTAATAGTTTGGCGGTTGTTATCTAATATATAACTTGTAGGTAGCAGGTAGGTAGCTCTGCAGCTGTTAGAAAATATACAACTTAATAGTTTAATAGTTTGGCGGTTGTTATGTAATATATAACTTGTAGGTAGGTAGCTCTGCAGCTGTTAGAAAATATACAACTCAACTTGAAGTAATAGTTTAATATTTTGGCGGTTGTTATGTAATATATAACTTGTAGGTAGGTAGCTCTGCAGCTGTTAGAAAATATACAACTCAACTTGAAGTAATAGTTTAATAGTTTGGCAGTTGTTATGTAATATATAACTTGTAGGTAGGTAGCTCTGCAGCTGTTAGAAAATATATTAAAAGTTTAATAGTTTGGCGTTTGTTATGTAATAGATAATTTGTAGGTAGGTAGCTCTGCAGCTATTAGAAAATATACAACTCAACTTGCAGTAATAGTTTAATAGTTTGGCGGTTGTTATGTAATATATAACTTGTAGGTAGGTAGCTCTGCAGCTGTTAGAAAATATATTAAAAGTTTAATAGTTTTGTGGTTGTTATGTAATATATAACTTGTAGGTAGGTAGCTCTGCAGCTGTTAGAAAATATATTAAAAGTTTAATAGTTTGGCGTTTGTTATGTAATAGATAATTTGTAGGTAGGTAGCTCTGCAGCTATTACAAAATATACAACTCAACTTGCAGTAATAGTTTAATAGTTTGGCGGTTGTTATGTAATATATAACTTGTAGGTAGGTAGCTCTGCAGCTGTTAGAAAATATATTAAAAGTTTAATAGTTTTGTGGTTGTTATGTAATATATAACTTGTAGGTAGGTAGCTCTGCAGCTATTAGAAAATATGCAACTCAACTTGCAGTAATAGTTTAATAGTTTGGCGGTTGTTATGTAATATATAACTTGTAGGTAGCAGGTAGGTAGCTCTGCAGCTGTTAGAAAATATAAAACTCAACTTGAAGTAATAGTTTAATAGTTTGGCGGTTGTTATGTAATATATAACTTGTAGGTAGGTAGCTCTGCAGCTATTAGAAAATATACAACTCAACTTGCAGTAATAGTTTAATAGTTTGGCGGTTGTTATGTAATATATAACTTGTAGGTAGCAGGTAGGTAGCTCTGCAGCTGTTAGAAAATATACAACTCAACTTGCAGTAATAGTTTAATAGTTTGGCGGTTGTTATGTAATATATAACTTGTAGGTAGGTAGCTCTGCAGCTGTTAGAAAATATACAACTCAACTTGAAGTAATAGTTTAATAGTTTGGCGGTTGTTATGTAATATATAACTTGTAGGTAGGTAGCTCTGCAACTGTTAGAAAATATACAACTCAACTTGAAGTAATAGTTTAATAGTTTGGCGTTTGTTATGTAATATATAACTTGTAGGTAGGTCGGTCTGCTGCTCTGCAGCTGTTAGAAAATATACAACTCAACTTGCAGTAATAGTTTAATAGTTTGGCGTTTGTTATGTAATATATAACTTGTAGGTAGGTAGCTCTGCAGCTGTTAGAAAATATATTAAAAGTTTAATAGTTTTGTGGTTGTTATGTAATCTATAACTTGTAGGTAGGTAGCTCTGCAGCTGTTAGAAAATATATTAAAAGTTCAATAGTTTTGTGGTTGTTATGTAATATATAACTTGTAGTTAGGTAGCTCTGCAGCTGTTAGAAAATATACAACTCAACTTGAAGTAATAGTTTAATAGTTTGGCGGTTGTTATCTAATATATAACTTGTAGGTAGGTAGCTCTGCAGCGGTTTGAAAATATATTAAAAGTTTAATAGGTTTGTGGTTGTTATGTAATATATAACTTGTAGGTAGGTAGCTCTGCAGCAGTTAGAAAATATACAACTCAACTTGCAGTAATAGTTTAATAGTTTGGCGGTTGTTATCTAATATATAACTTGTAGGTAGCAGGTAGGTAGCTCTGCAGCTGTTAGAAAATATACAACTTAATAGTTTAATAGTTTGGCGGTTGTTATGTAATATATAACTTGTAGGTAGGTAGCTCTGCAGCTGTTAGAAAATATACAACTTAATAGTTTAATAGTTTGGCGGTTGTTATGTAATATATAACTTGTAGGTAGGTAGCTCTGCAGCTGTTAGAAAATATACAACTCAACTAGAAGTAATAGTTTAATAGTTTGGCGGTTGTTATGTAATATATAACTTGTAGGTAGGTAGCTCTGCAGCTGTTAGAAAATATACAACTCAACTAGAAGTAATAGTTTAATAGTTTGGCGGTTGTTATGTAATATATAACTTGTAGGTAGGTAGCTCTGCAGCTGTTAGAAAATATACAACTCAACTAGAAGTAATAGTTTAATAGTTTGGCGGTTGTTATGTAATATATAACTTGTAGGTAGGTAGCTCTGCAGCTGTTAGAAAATATACAACTTAATAGTTTAATAGTTTGGCGGTTGTTATCTAATATATAACTTGTAGGTAGGTAGCTCTGCAGCTGTTAGAAAATATACAACTTAATAGTTTAATAGTTTGGCGGTTGTTATCTAATATATAACTTGTAGTTAGGTAGCTCTGCAGCTGTTAGAAAATATACAACTCAACTTGAAGTAATAGTTTAATATTTTGGCGGTTGTTATGTAATATATAACTTGTAGGTAGGTAGCTCTGCAGCTGTTAGAAAATATACAACTCAACTTGAAGTAATAGTTTAATAGTTTGGCAGTTGTTATGTAATATATAACTTGTAGGTAGGTAGGTCTGCTGCTCTGCAGCTGTTAGAAAATATACAACTCAACTTGCAGTAATAGTTTAATAGTTTGGCGGTTGTTATGTAATATATAACTTGTAGGTAGGTAGCTCTGCAGCTGTTAGAAAATATATTAAAAGTTTAATAGTTTTGTGGTTGTTATGTAATATATAACTTGTAGGTAGGTAGCTCTGCAGCTATTAGAAAATATACAACTCAACTTGCAGTAATAGTTTAATAGTTTGGCGGTTGTTATGTAATATATAACTTGTAGGTAGGTAGCTCTGCAGCTGTTAGAAAATATATTAAAAGTTTAATAGTTTTGTGGTTGTTATGTAATATATAACTTGTAGGTAGGTAGCTCTGCAGCTGTTAGAAAATATATTAAAAGTTTAATAGTTTGGCGTTTGTTATGTAATAGATAATTTGTAGGTAGGTAGCTCTGCAGCTATTAGAAAATATACAACTCAACTTGCAGTAATAGTTTAATAGTTTGGCGGTTGTTATGTAATATATAACTTGTAGGTAGGTAGCTCTGCAGCTGTTAGAAAATATATTAAAAGTTTAATAGTTTTGTGGTTGTTATGTAATATATAACTTGTAGGTAGGTAGCTCTGCAGCTATTAGAAAATATGCAACTCAACTTGCAGTAATAGTTTAATAGTTTGGCGGTTGTTATGTAATATATAACTTGTAGGTAGCAGGTAGGTAGCTCTGCAGCTGTTAGAAAATATACAACTCAACTTGAAGTAATAGTTTAATAGTTTGGCGGTTGTTATGTAATATATAACTTGTAGGTAGGTAGCTCTGCAGCTATTAGAAAATATACAACTCAACTTGCAGTAATAGTTTAATAGTTTGGCGGTTGTTATGTAATATATAACTTGTAGGTAGCAGGTAGGTAGCTCTGCAGCTGTTAGAAAATATACAACTCAACTTGAAGTAATAGTTTAATAGTTTGGCGGTTGTTATGTAATATATAACTTGTAGGTAGGTAGCTCTGCAGCTGTTAGAAAATATACAACTCAACTTGCAGTAATAGTTTAATAGTTTGGCGGTTGTTATGTAATATATAACTTGTAGGTAGGTAGCTCTGCAACTGTTAGAAAATATACAACTCAACTTGAAGTAATAGTTTAATAGTTTGGCGGTTGTTATGTAATATATAACTTATAGGTAGGTAGCTCTGCAGCTGTTAGAAAATATACAACTCAACTTGAAGTAATAGTTTAATAGTTTGGCGTTTGTTATGTAATATATAACTTGTAGGTAGGTAGGTCTGCTGCTCTGCAGCTGTTAGAAAATATACAACTCAACTTGCAGTAATAGTTTAATAGTTTGGCGTTTGTTATGTAATATATAACTTGTAGGTAGGTAGCTCTGCAGCTGTTAGAAAATATATTAAAAGTTTAATAGTTTTGTGGTTGTTATGTAATATATAACTTGTAGGTAGGTAGCTCTGCAGCTATTAGAAAATATACAACTCAACTTGCAGTAATAGTTTAATAGTTTGACGGTTGTTATGTAATATATAACTTGTAGGTAGGTAGCTCTGCAGCTGTTAGAAAATATATTAAAAGTTTAATAGTTTTGTGGTTGTTATGTAATCTATAACTTGTAGGTAGGTAGCTCTGCAGCTGTTAGAAAATATATTAAAAGTTTAATAGTTTTGTGGTTGTTATGTAATAGATAATTTGTAGGTAGGTAGCTCTGCAGCGGTTTGAAAATATATTAAAAGTTTAATAGGTTTGTGGTTGTTATGTAATATATAACTTGTAGGTAGGTAGCTCTGCAGCAGTTAGAAAATATACAACTCAACTTGCAGTAATAGTTTAATAGTTTGGCGGTTGTTATCTAATATATAACTTGTAGGTAGCAGGTAGGTAGCTCTGCAGCTGTTAGAAAATATACAACTTAATAGTTTAATACTTTGGCGGTTGTTATGTAATATATAACTTGTAGGTAGGTAGCTCTGCAACTGTTAGAAAATATACAACTCAACTAGAAGTAATAGTTTAATAGTTTGGCGGTTGTTATGTAATACATAACTTGTAGGTAGGTAGCTCTGCAGCTGTTAGAAAATATACAACTTAATATTTAATAGTTTGGCGGTTGTTATCTAATATATAACTTGTAGGTAGGTAGCTCTGCAGCTGTTAGAAAATATACAACTTAATAGTTTAATAGTTTGGCGGTTGTTATCTAATATATAACTTGTAGTTAGGTAGCTCTGCAGCTGTTAGAAAATATACAACTCAACTTGAAGTAATAGTTTAATATTTTGGCGGTTGTTATGTAATATATAACTTGTAGGTAGGTAGCTCTGCAGCTGTTAGAAAATATACAACTCAACTTGAAGTAATAGTTTAATAGTTTGGCAGTTGTTATCTAATATATAACTTGTAGGTAGGTAGGTCTGCTGCTCTGCAGCTGTTAGAAAATATACAACTCAACTTGCAGTAATAGTTTAATAGTTTGGCGGTTGTTATGTAATATATAACTTGTAGGTAGGTAGCTCTGCAGCTGTTAGAAAATATATTAAAAGTTTAATATTTTTGTGGTTGTTATGTAATATATAACTTGTAGGTAGGTAGCTCTGCAGCTGTTAGAAAATATACAACTTAATAGTTTAATACTTTGGCGGTTGTTATGTAATATATAACTTGTAGGTAGGTAGCTCTGCAACTGTTAGAAAATATACAACTCAACTAGAAGTAATAGTTTAATAGTTTGGCGGTTGTTATGTAATACATAACTTGTAGGTAGGTAGCTCTGCAGCTGTTAGAAAATATACAACTTAATATTTAATAGTTTGGCGGTTGTTATGTAATATATAACTTGTAGGTAGGTAGCTCTGCAGCTGTTAGAAAATATACAACTTAATAGTTTAATAGTTTGGCGGTTGTTATGTAATATATAACTTGTAGGTAGGTAGCTCTGCAGCTGTTAGAAAATATACAACTCAACTTGAAGTAATAGTTTAATAGTTTGGCAGTTGTTATCTAATATATAACTTGTAGGTAGGTAGGTCTGCTGCTCTGCAGCTGTTAGAAAATATACAACTCAACTTGCAGTAATAGTTTAATAGTTTGGCGGTTGTTATGTAATATATAACTTGTAGGTAGGTAGCTCTGCAGCTGTTAGAAAATATATTAAAAGTTTAATAGTTTTGTGGTTGTTATGTAATATATAACTTGTAGGTAGGTAGCTCTGCAGCTGTTAGAAAATATATTAAAAGTTTAATAGTTTGGCGTTTGTTATGTAATAGATAATTTGTAGGTAGGTAGCTCTGCAGCTATTAGAAAATATACAACTCAACTTGCAGTAATAGTTTAATAGTTTGGCGGTTGTTATGTAATATATAACTTGTAGGTAGGTAGCTCTGCAGCTGTTAGAAAATATATTAAAAGTTTAATAGTTTTGTGGTTGTTATGTAATATATAACTTGTAGGTAGGTAGCTCTGCAGCTATTAAAAAATATGCAACTCAACTTGCAGTAATAGTTTAATAGTTTGGCGGTTGTTATGTAATATATAACTTGTAGGTAGCAGGTAGGTAGCTCTGCAGCTGTTAGAAAATATACAACTCAACTTGAAGTAATAGTTTAATAGTTTGGCGGTTGTTATGTAATATATAACTTGTAGGTAGGTAGCTCTGCAGCTATTAGAAAATATACAACTCAACTTGCAGTAATAGTTTAATAGTTTGGCGGTTGTTATGTAATATATAACTTGTAGGTAGGTAGCTCTGCAGCTGTTAGAAAATATACAACTCAACTTGCAGTAATAGTTTAATAGTTTGGCGGTTGTTATGTAATATATAACTTGTAGGTAGCAGGTAGGTAGCTCTGCAGCTGTTAGAAAATATACAACTCAACTTGCAGTAATAGTTTAATAGTTTGGCGGTTGTTATGTAATATATAACTTGTAGGTAGGTAGCTCTGCAGCTGTTAGAAAATATACAACTCAACTAGAAGTAATAGTTTAATAGTTTGGCGGTTGTTATGTAATATATAACTTGTAGGTAGGTAGCTCTGCAACTGTTAGAAAATATACAACTCAACTTGAAGTAATAGTTTAATAGTTTGGCGTTTGTTATGTAATATATAACTTGTAGGTAGGTAGGTCTGCTGCTCTGCAGCTGTTAGAAAATATACAACTCAACTTGCAGTAATAGTTTAATAGTTTGGCGTTTGTTATGTAATATATAACTTGTAGGTAGGTAGCTCTGCAGCTGTTAGAAAATATATTAAAAGTTTAATAGTTTTGTGGTTGTTATGTAATATATAACTTGTAGGTAGGTAGCTCTGCAGCTATTAGAAAATATACAACTCAACTTGCAATAATAGTTTAATAGTTTGGCGGTTGTTATGTAATATATAACTTGTAGGTAGGTAGCTCTGCAGCTGTTAGAAAATATATTAAAAGTTTAATAGTTTTGTGGTTGTTATGTAATAGATAATTTGTAGGTAGGTAGCTCTGCAGCTATTAGAAAATATACAACTCAACTTGCAGTAATAGTTTAATAGTTTGGCGGTTGTTATGTAATATATAACTTGTAGGTAGGTAGCTCTGCAGCTGTTAGAAAATATATTAAAAGTTTAATAGTTTTGTGGTTGTTATGTAATATATAACTTGTAGGTAGGTAGCTCTGCAGCTATTAGAAAATATGCAACTCAACTTGCAGTAATAGTTTAATAGTTTGGCGGTTGTTATGTAATATATAACTTGTAGGTAGCAGGTAGGTAGCTCTGCAGCTGTTAGAAAATATACAACTCAACTTGCAGTAATAGTTTAATAGTTTGGCGGTTGTTATGTAATATATAACTTGTAGGTAGGTAGCTCTGCAGCTGTTAGAAAATATACAACTCAACTTGAAGTAATAGTTTAATAGTTTGGCGGTTGTTATGTAATATATAACTTGTAGGTAGGTAGCTCTGCAGCTGTTAGAAAATATACAACTCAACTAGAAGTAATAGTTTAATAGTTTGGCGGTTGTTATGTAATATATAACTTGTAGGTAGGTAGCTCTGCAACTGTTAGAAAATATACAACTCAACTTGCAGTAATAGTTTAATAGTTTGGCGGTTGTTATGTAATATATAACTTGTAGGTAGGTAGCTCTGCAGCTGTTAGAAAATATACAACTCAACTAGAAGTAATAGTTTAATAGTTTGGCGGTTGTTATGTAATATATAACTTGTAGGTAGGTAGCTCTGCAGCTGTTAAAAAATATACAACTCAACTAGAAGTAATAGTTTAATAGTTTGGCGTTTGTTATGTAATATATAACTTGTAGGTAGGTAGGTCTGCTGCTCTGCAGCTGTTAGAAAATATACAACTCAACTTGCAGTAATAGTTTAATAGTTTGGCGTTTGTTATGTAATATATAACTTGTAGGTAGGTAGCTCTGCAGCTGTTAGAAAATATATTAAAAGTTTAATAGTTTTGTGGTTGTTATGTAATCTATAACTTGTAGGTAGGTAGCTCTGCAGCTGTTAGAAAATATACAACTCAACTAGAAGTAATAGTTTAATAGTTTGGCGGTTGTTATGTAATATATAACTTGTAGGTAGGTAGCTCTGCAGCTGTTAGAAAATATACAACTCAACTAGAAGTAATAGTTTAATAGTTTGGCGTTTGTTATGTAATATATAACTTGTAGGTAGGTAGGTCTGCTGCTCTGCAGCTGTTAGAAAATATACAACTCAACTTGCAGTAATAGTTTAATAGTTTGGCGTTTGTTATGTAATATATAACTTGTAGGTAGGTAGCTCTGCAGCTGTTAGAAAATATATTAAAAGTTTAATAGTTTTGTGGTTGTTATGTAATCTATAACTTGTAGGTAGGTAGCTCTGCAGCTGTTAGAAAATATATTAAAAGTTTAATAGTTTTGTGGTTGTTATGTAATAGATAATTTGTAGGTAGGTAGCTCTGCAGCTATTAGAAAATATACGTCTCAACTTGCAGTAATAGTTTAATAGTTTGGCGGTTGTTATGTAATATATAACTTGTAGGTAGGTAGCTCTGCAGCTATTAGAAAATATACGTCTCAACTTGAAGTAATAGTTTAATAGTTTGGCGGTTGTTATGTAATATATAACTTGTAGGTAGGTAGCTCTGCAGCTGTTAGAAGATATACAACTCAACTAGAAGTAATAGTTTAATAGTTTGGCGGTTGTTATGTAATATATAACTTGTAGGTAGGTAGCTCTGCAACTCTTAGAAAATATACAACTCAACTTGAAGTAATAGTTTAATAGTTTGGCGTTTGTTATGTAATATATAACTTGTAGGTAGGTAGGTAGGTAGCTCTGCAGCTGTTAGAAAATATACAACTCAACTTGCAGTAATAGTTTAATAGTTTGGCGGTTGTTATGTAATATATAACTTGTAGGTAGGTAGCTCTGCAGCTGTTAGAAAATATATTAAAAGTTTAATAGTTTTGTGGTTGTTATGTAATATATAACTTGTAGGTAGGTAGCTCTGCAGCTGTTAGAAAATATACAACTCAACTTGCAGTAATAGTTTAATAGTTTGGCGGTTGTTATGTAATATATAACTTGTAGGTAGGTAGCTCTGCAGCTGTTAGAAAATATATTAAAAGTTTAATAGTTTTGTGGTTGTTATGTAATATATAACTTGTAGGTAGGTAGCTCTGCAGCTGTTAGAAAATATATTAAAAGTTTAATAGTTTTGTGGTTGTTATGTAATAGATAATTTGTAGGTAGTTAGCTCTGCAGCTATTAGAAAATATACAACTCAACTTGCAGTAATAGTTTAATAGTTTGGCGGTTGTTATGTAATATATAACTTGTAGGTAGGTAGCTCTGTAGCTGTTAGAAAATATATTAAAAGTTTAATAGTTTTGTGGTTGTTATGTAATATATAACTTGTAGGTAGGTAGCTTTGCAGCTGTTAGAAAATATACAACTCAACTTGCAGTAATAGTTTAATAGTTTGGCGGTTGTTATGTAATATATAACTTGTAGGTAGCAGGTAGGTAGCTCTGCAGCTGTTAGAAAATATACAACTCAACTTGCAGTAATAGTTTAATAGTTTGGCGGTTGTTATGTAATATATAACTTGTAGGTAGGTAGCTCTGCAGCTATTAGAAAATATACAACTTAATAGTTTAATAGTTTGGCGGTTGTTATGTAATATATAACTTGTAGGTAGGTAGCTTTGCAGCTGTTAGAAAATATACAACTCAACTTGCAGTAATAGTTTAATAGTTTGGCGGTTGTTATGTAATATATAACTTGTAGGTAGCAGGTAGGTAGCTCTGCAGCTGTTAGAAAATATACAACTCAACTTGAAGTAATAGTTTAATAGTTTGGCGGTTGTTATGTAATATATAACTTGTAGGTAGGTAGCTCTGCAGCTATTAGAAAATATACAACTCAACTTGCAGTAATAGTTTAATAGTTTGGCGGTTGTTATGTAATATATAACTTGTAGGTAGGTAGCTCTGCAGCTGTTAGAAAATATACAACTCAACTTGCAGTAATAGTTTAATAGTTTGGCGGTTGTTATGTAATATATAACTTGTAGGTAGGTAGCTCTGCAGCTGTTAGAAAATATACAACTCAACTAGAAGTAATAGTTTAATAGTTTGGCGGTTGTTATGTAATATATAACTTGTAGGTAGGTAGCTCTGCAGCTGTTAGAAAATATACAACTCAACTAGAAGTAATTGTTTAATAGTTTGGCGGTTGTTATGTAATATATAACTTGTAGGTAGCTCTGCAGCTATTAGAAAATATACAACTCAACTTGCAGTAATAGTTTAATAGTTTGGCGGTTGTTATGTAATATATAACTTGTAGGTAGGTAGCTCTGCAGCTGTTAGAAAATATATTAAAAGTTTAATAGTTTTGTGGTTGTTATGTAATATACAACTTGTAGGTACTTTATGTAGCTCTGCAGCTGTTAGAAAATCTACAACACTAGTAGGCAACGGCAAGTAGTTTTGCGGTGCTGGTTGTTATAAAATATATTGCAGGCAGCTGTTAGAAAATATCAACTACAACTAATAGGTAATATCTTATAATAATTATAATAATATAGCTCACTATATATAAAATATAAAATGTTAAATATGCCGGTTTACTGCCTAATTTTACTATCAGCAGCAGCACAGCAGTTAACTGTTTTTTTGTGAAAAAAAATTTTGTTCTTTTTTTGCAAAACTTCTAATTGCAATCTGCTAATTAATCTACTAAAATACTTAAATTAAATGTATTAATGTTTAATGGTAAACCACCGTGACAGCCGTCAACGGTCAACAACTAGTAGTATCAAAAGCAGCACAGCAGTTAACTGTTTTTTTGTGAAAAAAAACTTTGTTCTTTTTTTGCAAAACTTCTAATTGCAATCTGCTAATTAATCTACTAAAATACTTAAATTAAATGTATTAATGTTTAATGGTAAACAACCGTGACAGCCGTCAACGGTCAACTAGTAGTACAGCACAGCTGTTAACTGCTTTCTGTATTTGTAAAAAAAAAATAAAAAAAAAATATATATTTTTTGCAAAACTTCTAATCTGCTGACAAAAAAATTATTTTATTATTCCCAAATTACTCCACTAAACTTACTGACTAAAGCCAATTGTTTTAAGAGAGAACTCCCACTCTACCTAAGTACTCTAAATGTTAAGTTAAAACACTAAATGAACTTTTTTTTCTCACACACACTGGTGTCTGTCTCACTGACTCTCTAGTCTCTAATAGTAATCTCAACTCTGTTGTGTAAATTTAATTTAGTAATTTTAGTTAACTAACTAATACAGTTAGTTTAAAATTTTAAACTAAACTAATAAGCTCAGCCTCAGCAGCTGCAGGCCTGAAACAAAATAAGGCCCACTGCCCAGTGCCCACCCAATGTAACTAAGGCAGCTTAAGCTAACTTAAACTATAGTATTCGCTGCTAAATTATTATATATAAGTTAAACTTAGTAAAGAAACTTTTAGTCCTGGACTCACTGTCAGCAACACCATGTCTGCAGCCAGCAAGGGCTGCCTAAATCGTTTTTTTGAGGCAACTCAAGTTGTGAACTAAACAGACTCAGAGCTCAGCAAACAAGGCTCCTATCCGCTCAACGGCTATCTCCTCTATGAGATTTTCGCGCCATTGAGGGGGAGGAGGCTTGTGGGGGCGGTCACGTGACGCTAGTAGCGTATCAGAGGCGAGACTCACCCATGACAGGCAGACTGGGAGGAGCCAGAGCACAGGCTGAAGTCAGCTCGCACACTTCAGCCTGTGCGAATAGGGCTCAATTACCAGTGCCGGGCTGGGAGGAGCAACGCCTGCACAGTGATACATAGAGATCACTGTGCAGGATAGGGTTTTGCTTGATCGCACGTGCGATCAGTGACTGTGAGTGACAGAGAGGAGGAGAGGAGGAGACGCTAGTGACTCACTGACTGATGCAGTCTCACTCTCTACGCTGGTGACGTCAGCGTCGGTCCGCCTGGGTCCTAGCTCCCTCCTGCTTCAAGACTTAGACAGACTATGGGGTTATTATGGCATTGGTAAATCATGGTGTGTGGTACCGTACTGACACTGACTTCACTGTACCCGGTGCTGAGGCAGCTAGTGGCTAACAAAAATAACAAAAAACACACACACACTAATAAAAAAAATAAAAATAAAAAATAAATATTAAACAATTTTTTTTTTTTGCTGATTTTTTTTTCTCCTTGCCCCCTGGGGGGTTCACGTGCGATTATGCACAACTGGAGAAGCCTCCACTGCTGTTGTGTGTGATAGAGAGAGAGAGAGAGAGAGAGACTGCTGTGTGTGATAGAGAGAGAGAGACTGTTGTGTGTGTGATACATAGAGAGATAGACTGCTTTGTGTGAAGTTACTATACACTATTGGATACTTTCTGCCACAAACGTGCAACAGGAGTTGATAATAAATGGATACAAAGGCTACAGACGGAACAAAAATGTTCACTTACAGGATTACTACTCTGTCTAAAGGCCCAAGGGACTAAGTAAAAAGTATGAACAAATGACATAAAAATGTGAAATGGGATTTACATGAGAGAACTTTATCAGAGTACTATAGAGTTAAAAGGATCCCCAGAGGACTTAGGATGAACATCTGTCCAACATTGTTAAAAATAATAAGGAATACTGCGACAAGTTTGAATCAATAGTTAATTAATGTTCTTTTGGTCTCGACAGTAGAATTGCTGATTAAAGAGATAGCGATACAAGAGGATAAGATCAAACAGAATAAATAGGAATTATTGAAAACCTTGTCGTCAGAAGATTGGGATAACTTAACGAAACAAGTGGAGAGTAAAACAGCAGAACGCCAGAAAATAATTAAAGAAAGGTAAAGGCAAAAATTTCAACGGGATGAATCGGATTACCAAACAGGAAAAGTATATAAGTAGAGAAGTGGTTATCAAGGTTATGGGAGTAACAAATGGACTGGTGGACGAAGAACCAATAGACCGCAAGATAGAACAGCAGGTGCTATAGGAGGAGCTGTGACCTCATGTTCAGAGTCTGATGACTCCTCCCCTTTGGATACTAGCAGTGAAGGTCAAAGAACAGAGGTAGGAGGAAAGACCACAAGAGACGGAGTAAGGAGATTGAACTGGAGGGGACAGCAGTTTTACGCCAAACAACGGCAGTAGCCATCAATGCCGACAATGAAAGTAAACCGATACAGACTGACTGTGTAGAGGGGGTAAGATCTGAACTTCCAACTGTATTAAATATATCTGGAAAGGAATTGTCCAAAGACGAACTGAATCTATTGGATAAAGGGTTGTCTTATTGCCCTTATACCAACACTAAATTCTTTGAACGCAATAAGGGTTTACAAAAGTTTTTTAGAAATGTAAAATTAAAAGTATGGTTTCATGATAATAAATGTGATGGGTATATAACTAAAAAAAACTGATGTAGATTGGATGCTAAAAGAATTAACATTAAGGTATAAAAGTATGTTTAATCCAGTATTAGCAAATCATAGTATGAACACATTTATGGAGTTGGTGTGCAATGATGTAGAAAAATTGAAGGATAAAACTGAAAGGAAAATTAATAGTGGTTATTTAAAAAATAAGAGATTGAAGGATTTAAGTTTAACACAAGGGGAATGTAAAGCAATTAAAATGTTGAAAGATAAATCTAAGGAAGTGACCATCAAAAAGCTGATAAGGGTGGAGCCACAGTGGTTCTAGACAGAACATATTATATTAGAGATAGAAAGTCAGTTGGGGGATAAGAAGACTTATAAGATACTAAACTTTAACCCCATTAACAATATACATAAAGAAATTGAAAGGGTCTTGAACAAAGCTTATGAGTTTAAATTGATTGATAAAAAACTGAGGGAATATTTATTCAATAAAGAACCAAGAAACCCAATCTTCTATACCATACCAAAGGTACATAAGAATCTAGCTAGGCCACCAGGGAGACCGATAGTCTCTAGTGTAAACTCTGCATTTACAAATATCTCAATATTTCTAGATAAGTTGTTGCAGCCTGAAGTTACACAGATTTCTTCATACCTTAGAGACACAGGGGATTTTTAAGTAAAGCTAAAGAGCTGTATTTTGATTCCAATAAATTCTTATTGTATACTATGGACGTTAAGAGCCTTTATACGGCTATTAAACATGAGACAGGAATTGGGATAGTGAAAAAGATATTTAAGCTTAATAAAAAGAGCTCTGATGCACAGATAGAGTTCATTGAAGATTTGTTGAGACTTATTCTCTATTGGAACCACTTTGTTTTTCAAGATGACTGGTATATCCAGGTGAAAGGAACAGCTATGGGGACCAACGTTGCCCCATCATATGCCAATCTATTTATGATTGAGATAGAAGAAAGAGTTATCTATGAAAATGAGAAATTCATACAATATGGAGCCACATGGTGGCGCTTCATCGATGACGTGTTTGGCATATGGTGGGGCAACGCTGAGTCTCTAGAAGAGTTTGTAAAGGAGATCAATGCAGCTGTCAGGGGTTTGGAATGTGTGTAGGTGTGTTAAAGTGTGCGCAAGAGGCACCAAGCTGCTCCAACCCTAAAGTCCCTCAAGTTAGGGAAAAAAAGATATGCAAAAGAATGAAAAACAGGAGAAGCGCTAATTAAAGCTAAAGGTGCTACAATGAAGTGAGATAAATGACTTGCTATGCAAACGAAATGAGATAAATGACTTGCTTTGCACATATAATTTAATCAAATAATCATAGAGGTACAAATCCTGCAAAGATAAAGTACATAAATGTAAAGATATTAAAAAATCGGACGTATCCGATATATAAAAAACACAAATAAACTCCTTAACCATACTCCAAAACTCCCTTGCGCCTATAGAAAAAAGCTTTTCTTAATAATGCTGACATGTGCCAAGAGATTAATCCCCAGGCTATGGAAATCAACAGAAACTCCCACAATAGCCCAATGGATAGCTGAGGTTAATCATGTGATACTGCTAGAAAAAATGCACTACTGCTACCTAGGTAAACAAGAGATGATAACTAATGTACAATTTATCTGGGAGCAAAGACCTCATAGTACCCCTTAAAGCAGTTTAGGAACCAATAGAAGAACACTCTGAATCGTTTACTGGGTTTAAAAACTAAGTACTAAAAATTAAACATTAAAAAAGCAAACATACGAACTATTGGCTGTTAGTTAAGAACATAAAACCATCACTTTAAGCTATCAACTCTACATGTACAAACCTGTCAGTGTATGACCTGATTCTCTCCCCTCCCCTACCCCAGACCCCTGGCTCCCTTGAGCGCACATTCCGATCCCCATAAGCCACCTTGAGCAAATCACCGAGCTGTGCAGTACTAACTCAACTCATTGAATTCAGAATGTCTCCCCTTTCTCTCCATTCCTCTCCTAACAGTCTTTATACTTCCCTTTTTTGTTTATCCCTCATTTATCCTACCCCCCCCCCCTCGCCACCCACAAAAAAGCTGGGCCACTTGTTTACTGTTGTTTGACAATGCTTATTCTGATAATACTGTATTATTGCTTATTTGTCTACTATGTCAAGAATTTACATTTTGATTTGTTGTAACCTAGTGAACCCTATTCTAATAAAAAATATTTAAACACAAAAAAACACAAATAAAAACAAATGACTACTGTTACCAATATAGACCTTGTCTCGTACTAAATAGAGGAAGTCGACATTAATAACTAAAGTCCTCAGAAGAGATGAAAAAAGGGATCAAAGCCGGGTAAAAGTTAACCCGTTTTACCTTCAGGCATACCGTCCGTGTGTTTAGAATCACCTCCGTGAGGCGTATGTATATCCCGTGACGTCACTGATTGGGAGGCGTCGTCTCTGTGGGGAAATCCTATTGGTCAGGATAACTTGACAGGTAAACTATAGCGGCCGCTATATTGTAGATGTTAAACCCTGCTCTTAGTGCAGGATAGCACGCAGGGTTATAGTATATCCAGTTTTCTCTTAAAGACCTTGTAGTATATGGACTTTGATGTGCAACATGAAACCAGCTTGACTTAGGCGCGTGGCCCTTCACAATGCGGTCCTCGTGCTCTCCGTGGATAGCTGAAATTCTTGTCATTTCAACAGAGTATTAGAGTCCTTATAGACAATATATGAAGTGTAAGGTAGCTGTAACTTTCATCAACGCGTTTCTCCCTCTTACAGGGCTTTCTCAAGATGAATTAGCTTCAGTCACAGCCTCCTTTTAAACAGTTCAGACTCATACCTATTGGTCAGGTTAGATTAATTTGTCTGACAGGTGTGCTCATTACAATTGATCTATTGGCAAAAGTACTGGCAACTTCGAAAAGACACAAGACTTGTCTAAAAAAATAATAATAATAAACATTCTCACTAGAATAGGCTAAAAATATATTTACATATGCCTAAATATTCATATATTCGCATATTTGCAACAATTGCAATTAGTTAAAAAAATATATAACTCCATTTAAATAAAGCCATGCTTTCCCAGAACAATGTAATTATTACTGAAAAAGAGAGGGTATTTAAGAGAACGACAATATATCCTCACTAAAGTGTTGTCAATCTTATGACTAGGTGGTAGAAAATAAGTGTTTACTAATGTGCATAAAGAAAATTAATGATTGAAAAAATGCTTATATGTGCTGCAGTACAATATATATATAAAAAGAATATGTAGCTGCAGTTATCTACTGATATGTGAAATTATATGCATGTGCTTACACTGAAACAAGTGATCATATATTATATAAAAAATAGTGACCATTACTATAGAATTTGTAAGATGTCACAGAAGTTCTGTGATTAAATTCAAAACTTATATAAGTATATATATATATACCCCATATTACAGAGGCATCCAATCTTTCATGTGGCTATTATTTGAGCATTTAACTTAAAAGGTGAAAAAAATAGTGAAAGTAGAAGTTGTAGTGAAAAAATAAGAATTATATATTTGAACAAAAGAGTTTTAGAGTTGTACTTAGGATATAAAATTAATCCAAAACGAAGGGTGAAATGTCGAGTTCAGAATTCAAACCAGCTGGATATAGAGTATCGAACTTGTATATATATTCTGCTTCTTTTATACATAGTAACTTATCTATGTTGCCTCCTCTCCAGTGGCACTTAATATGCTGTATTCCCCAGAAGGTTAAATCCTTTGTTTGCCCTTTATGCACTTCTTTAAAATGCTTGTAAAGTCTGGTGTCTTCTCTTTCTTTCTCTATACATAAAAGGTGCTCCCTAATCCTATCCTTTAGCATCCTTTTTGTTTCCCCAAAATAAATTAAATTGCACGTACATTGGAGTACATATATGACCCCTTTTGTCGTGCATCTAATGAGTTCTTTTATTTGGAGCAGATCTCCTGTAGATGGAATTTTTAGAGAATTTTTCTTACAACTATGCTGACAGGCCTTACACGTGTAGCAGGGGAAAAAACCTTACACTTTCTTTCCTGCAATGTCTGATTGGGTATTTAGACTTGTTTTATTCTCTTGAAAAGTACTGGGTACTAGTATCTGTTTTAAGTTTCTTGATTTTCTGAAAACTAGTCTTGGTCTATCAGTCAGATTCTTCCCTATAACAGTGTCTGCTTGTAGAATATGCCAGTGTTTATTAAGAATTTTTCTTACAGTACCATGGTCATTACTATAATCAGTAATGAATGGTGTGTCAATAATATCTTTTTTATCTGTAGTGTTTTTTTGTTTATAAGTAAGAAGTGTTTTCCTATTTGATGATATGGCTCTATTAGTGGCATTATGGACTAACTCCTCATCATAGCCCCTATCCTTAAATTTCTCCATAAGTGTCCCTATTTGTTCCTCAAAATCCATTAGTCTAGAGCAGTTCTTTCTTATCCTTAAGGCATGACCTACAGGGATGTTTTCTTTACATTGTTGAAGATGACAGCTGTCTGAATGTATAAAGCTGTTGGAGTCTACATCCTTGAAATGTGTTTTTGTCTCAATTATGTTGTTTATCACCATAATTTCTAAGTCAAGGAAAGTGACTTTTTCTTGACTATAATTAAATGTGAATTTAAGGCCTTTATCGTTGGTGTTCATATTCGTTAGCATGTTATTTAACTCCATTTCAGAACCTCTCCAAATCATCAGCATATTGTCTATATATCTACTATAGAGCACAAGGTTTGCACCAAAGCTACTTTCCCTGAAGAATTTTTCTTCCCAGTGGTCTACAAATAAATTGGCATAACTTGGTGCAAACCTCGTGCCCATAGCAGTCCCTTCAATTTGAAGATAGAAATTTCTGTCAAACGAAAAATAGTTATTGTTTAATATGAAGGCTATACTTTTTAACAGGAAGGTATTTTGTTCTAGTTTAATGTCAGGGTCTGCATCTAGATACTTTTTTACAGCCAATAGACCTTTATGGTGATCAATCACCGTATATAATGAGGTGATGTCACAGGTTACTAAAAACCAATCTTTCTCCCATTTAATTGTATCAAGGATGTTTAAAACCTGGGTTGAATCTCTTAAATAAGAGTTCAATTGCCTGACATATTTCTGTAGAAATACATCCACATACTGTGAGAGATTAGATGATAAAGATCCCACTCCGGAGATAATTGGCCTTCCAGGGGGGTTATTTAGGTCCTTGTGGATCTTTGGAAGGAAATAGAAAACCGGGACCCTAGGGAATTTAGGGTCCAGGAAATCCACCTCCTTATTATTCAGAATTCCCAAATTTTTTCCTTCTGTAATAATTTTTTTCAGATTGGCTGCAAATTTGTTCGTAGGATTAAGTTCTAATTTTTTATAGTTTTTTTTATCATTTATTAGTCTCAGGGCTTCAGATTTATAATATTTGGTGTCCATGACTACAATCCCGCCGCCCTTGTCGGCGGGCTTAATGGTCACGTCACCATTTTTCTTTAAACCATCCAAAATTAATAGATCTTGTTTACTCATGTTGGATTTCATATATTGTGAAAAGTATCTAGATGCAGACCCTGACATTAAACTAGAACAAAATACATTCCTGTTAAAGAGTATAGCCTTCATATTAAACAATAACTATTTTTCGTTTGACAGAAATTTCTATCTTCAAATTGAAGGGACTGCTATGGGCACGAGGTTTGCACCAAGTTATGCCAATTTATTTGTAGGCCACTGGGAAGAAAAATTCTTCAGGGAAAGTAGCTTTGGTGCAAACCTTGTGCTCTATAGTAGATATATAGACAATATGCTGATGATTTGGAGAGGTTCTGAAATGGAGTTAAATAACATGCTAACGAATATGAACACCAACGATAAAGGCCTTAAATTCACATTTAATTATAGTCAAGAAAAAGTCACTTTCCTTGACTTAGAAATTATGGTGATAAACAACATAATTGAGACAAAAACACATTTCAAGGATGTAGACTCCAACAGCTTTATACATTCAGACAGCTGTCATCTTCAACAATGTAAAGAAAACAATGGATTTTGAGGAACAAATAGGGACACTTATGGAGAAATTTAAGGATAGGGGCTATGATGAGGAGTTAGTCCATAATGCCACTAATAGAGCCATATCATCAAATAGGAAAACACTTCTTACTTATAAACAAAAAAACACTACAGATAAAAAAGATATTATTGACACACCATTCATTACTGATTATAGTAATGACCATGGTACTGTAAGAAAAATTCTTAATAAACACTGGCATATTCTACAAGCAGACACTGTTATAGGGAAGAATCTGACTGATAGACCAAGACTAGTTTTCAGAAAATCAAGAAACTTAAAACAGATACTAGTACCCAGTACTTTTCAAGAGAATAAAATAAGTCTAAATACCCAATCAGACATTGCAGGAAAGAAAGTGGCAGGTTTTTTCCCCTGCTACACGTGTAAGGCCTGTCAGCATAGCTGTAAGAAAAATTCTCTAAAAATTCCATCTACAGGAGATCTGCTCCATATAAAAGAACTCATTAGATGCACGACAAAAGGGGTCATATATGTACTCCAATGTACGTGCAATTTAATTTATTTTGGGGAAACAAAAAGGATGCTAAAGGATAGGATTAGGGAGCACCTTTTATGTATAGAGAAAGAAAGAGAAGACACCAGACTTTACAAGCATTTTAAAGAAGTACATAAAGGGCAAACAAAGGATTTAACCTTCTGGGGAATACAGCATATTAAGTGCCACTGGAGAGGAGGCAACATAGATAAGTTACTATGTATAAAAGAAGCAGAATATATATACAAGTATGATACTCTATATCCAGCTGGTTTGAATTCTGAACTCGACATTTCACCCTTCGTTTTGGATTAATTTTATATCCTAAATATGACTTTAAAACTCTTTTGTTCAAATATATAATTCTTATTTTTTCACTACAACTTCTACTTTCACTATTTTTTTCACCTTTTAAGTTAAATGCTCAAATAATAGCCACATGAAAGATTGGATGCCTCTGTAATATGGGGTATATATATATATACTTATATAAGTTTTGAATTTAATCACAGAACTTCTGTGACATCTTACAAATTCTATAGTAATGGTCACTATTTTTTAAATAATATATGATCACTTGTTTCAGTGTAAGCACATGCATATAATTTCACATATCAGTAGATAACTGCAGCTACATATTCTTTTTATATATATATTGTACTGCAGCACATATAAGCATTTTTTCAATCATTAATTTTCTTTATGCACATTAGTAAACACTTATTTTCTACCACCTAGTCATAAGATTGACAACACTTTAGTGAGGATATATTGTCGTTCTCTTAAATACCCTCTCTTTTTCAGTAATAATTACATTGTTCTGGGAAAGCATGTCTTTATTTAAATGGAGTTATATATTTTTTTAACTAATTGCAATTGTTGCAAATATGCGAATATATGAATATTTAGGCATATGTAAATATATTTTTAGCCTATTCTAGTGAGAATGTTTATTATTATTATTTTTTTAGACAAGTCTTGTGTCTTTTCGAAGTTGCCAGTACTTTTGCCAATAGATCAATTGTAATGAGCACACCTGTCAGACAAATTAATCTAACCTGACCAATAGGTATGAGTCTGAACTGTTTAAAAGGAGGCTGTGACTGAAGCTAATTCATCTTGAGAAAGCCCTGTAAGAGGGAGAAACGCGTTGATGAAAGTTACAGCTACCTTACACTTCATATATTGTCTATAAGGACTCTAATACTCTGTTGAAGTGACAAGAATTTCAGCTATCCACGGAGAGCACGAGGACCGCATTGTGAAGGGCCACGCGCCTAAGTCAAGCCGGTTTCAAGTTGCACATCAAAGTCCATATACTACAAGGTCTTTAAGAGAGAACTGGATATACTATAACCCTGCGTGCTATCCTGCACTAAGAGCGGGATTTAATATCTACAATATAGCGGCCGCTATAGTTTACCTGTCAAGTTATCCTGACCAATAGGATTTCCCCACAGAGACGACGCCTCCCGATCAGTGACGTCACGGGATATACATACGCCTCACGGAGGTGATTCTAAACACACGGACGGTATGCCTGAAGGTAAAACGGGTTAACTTTTACCCGGCTTTGATCCCTTTTTTCATCTCTTCTGAGGACTTTAGTTATTAATGTCGACTTCCTCTATTTAGTACGAGACAAGGTCTATATTGGCAACAGTAGTCATTTGTTTTTATTTGTGTTTTTTATATATCGGATACGACCGATTTTTTAATATCTTTACATTTATGTACTTTATCTTTGCAGGATTTGTACCTCTATGATTATTTGATTAAATTATATGTGCAAAGCAAGTCATTTATCTCATTTCGTTTGCATAGCAAGTCATTTATCTCACTTCATTGTAGCACCTTAAGCTTTAATTAGGGGTTTGGAATTCTCCATGGAGTACAGTGAGGAGTCAGTTACCTTCTTGGATACCAGAGTAGTAAAAGAAGGGAATAAATTGGTATTTGATTTGCATAAAAAAGATACGGACAGGAACACACTATTAAATTACTAGAGCTTTCACCCCAGAGGGCTAGTTAATTATTTGCCAAAAAGTAAGCTATTAAGAGTTGACAGAATAGTTAGTGATACTAATACTAGGGAGTGAAGAATGAGAGAAATGCAACAAAAAATCCTTAATAGAGGTTATCCTAAAGATTTAGGCCTAGATTTAGAGTTCGGCGGTAGCCGTCAAAACCAGCGTTAGAGGCTCCTAACGCTGGTTTTGGGCGCCCGCTGGTATTTGGAGTCAGTGATTAAAGGGTCTAACGCTCACTTTTCAGCCGCGACTTTTCCATACCGCAGATCCCCCTACGCCATTTGCGTAGCCTATCTTTTCAATGGGATCTTTCTAACGCTGGTATTTAGAGTCGTTTCTGCAGTGAGCGTTAGAGCTCTAACGACAAGATTCCAGCCGCCTGAAAATAGCAGGAGTTAAGAGCTTTCTGGCTAACGCCGGTTCATAAAGCTCTTAACTACTGTACCCTAAAGTACACTAACACCCATAAACTACCTATGTACCCCTAAACCGAGCTCCCCCCACATCGCCGCCACTCGATTAAAATTTTTAACCCCTAATCTGCCGACCGCCACCTACGTTATACTTATGTACCCCTAATCTGCTGCCCCTAACCCCGCCGACCCCTGTATTATATTTATTAACCCCTAACCTGCCCCCCACAACGTCGCCGCAAACTACTTAAAATAATTAACCCCTAATCCACCGACCGCAAATCGCCGCCACCTACGTTATCCCTATGTACCCCTAATCTGCTACCCCTAACACCGCCAACCCCTATATTATATTTATTAACCCCTAATCTGCCCCCCTCAACGTCGCCGACACCTGCCTACACTTATTAACCCCTAATCTGCCGAGCGGACCTGAGCGCTACTATAATAAAGTTATTAACCCCTAACCCGCCTCACTAACCCTATCATAAATAGTATTAACCCCTAATCTGCCCTCCCTAACATCGCCGACACCTAACTTCAATTATTAACCCCTAAACTTCCGATCGGAGCTCACCGCTATTCTAATAAATGGATTAACCCCTAAAGCTAAGTCTAACCCTAACACTAACACCCCCCTAAGTTAAATATAATTTTTATCTAACGAAATAAATTAACTCTTATTAAATAACTTATTCCTATTTAAAGCTAAATACTTACCTGTAAAATAAATCCTAATATAGCTACAATATAAATTATAATTATATTATAGCTATTTTAGGATTAATATTTATTTTACAGGCAACTTTGTAATTATTTTAACCAGGTACAATAGCTATTAAATAGTTAAGAACTATTTAATAGTTACCTAGTTAAAATAATAACAAATTTACCTGTAAAATAAATCCTACCCTAAGATATAATTAAACCTAACACTACCCTATCAATAAAATAATTAAATAAACTACCTACAATTACCTACAATTAACCTAACACTACACTATCAATAAATTAATTAAACACAATTGCTACAAATAAATACAATTAAATAAACTAGCTAAAGTACAAAAAATAAAAAAGAACTAAGTTACAGAAAATAAAAAAATATTTACAAACATAATAAAAATATTACAACAATTTTAAACTAATTACACCTACTCTAAGCCCCCTAATAAAATAACAAAGCCCCCCAAAATAAAAAATTCCCTACCCTATTCTAAATTAAAAAAGTTACAAGCTCTTTTACCTTACCAGCCCTGAACAGGGCCCTTTGCGGGGCATGCCCCAAGAATTTCAGCTCTTTTGCCTGTAAAAAAAAACATACAATACCCCCCCCCAACATTACAACCCACCACCCACATACCCCTAATCTAACCCAAACCCCCCTTAAATAAACCTAACACTAATCCCCTGAAGATCTTCCTACCTTGTCTTCACCATCCAGGTATCACCGATCCGTCCTGGCTCCAAGATCTTCATCCAACCCAAGCGGGGGTTGGCGATCCATAATCCGGTGCTCCAAAGTCTTCCTCCTATCCAGCAAGAAGAGGACATCCGGACCGGCAAACATCTTCTCCAAGCGGCATCTTCGATCTTCTTCCATCCGGTGCGGAGCGGGTCCATCTTGAAGCAGGCGACGCGGATCCATCCTCTTCTTCCGATGTCTCCCGACTAATGACTGTTCCTTTAAGGGACGTCATCCAAGATGGCGTCCCTCGAATTCCGATTGGCTGATAGGATTCTATCAGCCAATCGGAATTAAGGTAGGAATTTTCTGATTGGCTGATGGAATCAGCCAATCAGAATCAAGTTCAATCCGATTGGCTGATCCAATCAGCCAATCAGATTGAGCTCGCATTCTATTGGCTGTTCCGATCATAACATGTTCCTGTTCCCTGATCTATATAGGGGAAACTACCCGCTTGATCAGGGACAGGATATGTCAACATCGTTCTAATATAAGGTGTAAAAATACAGAAGCCCCAGTGTCCTACCACTTCCTAAAATGTGGACATCAAATAAGCCAATTGAGATGGCAAATAATAGATAGTGTAAGTGTACAAAGTCGTGGGGTAAATAGGGAAAAACTCCTAAAACTAAAGGATTTTTTTTGCATTTATGAGTTGAGGAGTATGATCCCTAAAGGACTTAACAGAGAGTATGATTGGTCAATTTTTCTTTACAGTGATATTTTCTTTACAGTGATATTTTTCTTTACAGTGAAATTTTCTTTACAGTGATATTTTCTTTAGAGTGATATTTTTCTTTAGAGTGATATTTTCTTTAGAGTGATATTTTCTTTAGAGTGATATTTTTCTTTAGAGTGATATTTTCTTTAGAGTGATATTTTCTTTAGAGTGATATTTTTCTTTAGAGTGATATTTTCTTTAGAGTGATATTTTCTTTAGAGTGATATTTTTCTTTAGAGTGATATTTTCTTTAGAGTGATATTTTCTTTAGAGTGATATTTTTCTTTAGAGTGATATTTTCTTTAGAGTGATATTTTCTTTACAGTGATATTTTCTTTACAGTGATATTTTCTTTAGAGTGATATTTTTCTTTACAGTGATATTTTCTTTACAGTGATATTTTCTTTACAGTGATATTTTCTTTAGAGTGATATATTCTTTACAGTGATATTTTCTTTACAGTGATACTTTCTTTACAGTGATATTTTCTTTACAGTGATATTTTTCTTTAGAGTGATATTTTCTTTACAGTGATATTTTCTTTACAGTGATATTTTCTTTACAGTGATATTTTTCTTTACAGTGATATTTTCTTTAGAGTGATATTTTCTTTACAGTGATATTTTCTTTACAGTGATATTTTTCTTTAGAGTGATATTTTCTTTACAGTGATATTTTCTTTACAGTGATATTTTTCTTTACAGTGATATTTTCTTTAGAGTGATATTTTCTTTACAGTGATATTTTCTTTACAGTGATATTTTTCTTTAGAGTGATATTTTCTTTACAGTGATATTTTCTTTAGAGTGATATTTTCTTTACAGTGATATTTTCTTTAGAGTGATATTTTCTTTACAGTGATATTTTTCTTTAGAGTGATATTTTCTTTACAGTGATATTTTCTTTACAGTGATATTTTTCTTTACAGTGATATTTTCTTTAGAGTGATATTTTCTTTACAGTGATATTTTCTTTACAGTGATATTTTCTTTAGAGTGATATTTCCTTTACAGTGATATTTTCTTTACAGTGATATTTCCTTTAGAGTGATATTTCCTTTACAGTGATATTTTCTTTAGAGTGATATTTTCTTTACAGTGATATTTTCTTTACAGTGATATTTCCTTTAGAGTGATATTTTCTTTACAGTGATATTTCCTTTAGAGTGATATTTTCTTTACAGTGATATTTTCTTTACAGTGATATTTTTCTTTACAGTGATATTTTCTTTACAGTGATATTTTTCTTTACAGTGATATTTTCTTTACAGTGATATTTTCTTTACAGTGATATTTTCTTTACAGTGATATTTTCTTTAGAGTGATATTTTTCTTTAGAGTGATATTTTCTTTACAGTGATATTTTCTTTAGAGTGATATTTCCTTTAGAGTGATATTTTCTTTAGAGTGATATTTTTCTTTAGAGTGATATTTTTCTTTACAGTGATATTTTCTTTACAGTGATATTTTTCTTTAAAGTGATATTTCTTTACAGTGATATTTTCTTTAGAGTGATATTTTCTTTACAGTGATATTTTCTTTAGAGTGATATTTTCTTTAGAGTGATATTTCTTTAC
The DNA here is from genome assembly GCF_027579735.1 of Bombina bombina. Taxonomy (NCBI): domain Eukaryota; kingdom Metazoa; phylum Chordata; class Amphibia; order Anura; family Bombinatoridae; genus Bombina; species Bombina bombina. The sequence continues at coordinate 1,447,653,518 of NC_069500.1, read as the reverse complement.
AGTGATATTTTCTTTGGAGTGATATTTTCTTTAGAGTGATATTTTTCTTTAGAGTGATATTTTCTTTAGAGTGATATTTTCTTTACAGTGATATGTTCTTTACAGTGATATTTTCTTTACAGTGATATTTTCTTTAGAGTGATATTTTCTTTACAGTGATATTTTCTTTACAGTGATATTTTCTTTACAGTGATATTTTCTTTACAGTGATATTTTCTTTACAGTGATATTTCTTTACAGTGATATTTTCTTTACAGTGATATTTTCCTTTACAGTGATATTTTCTTTAGAGTGATATTTTCCTTTAAGTGATATTTTCTTTAGAGTGATATTTTTCTTTACAGTGATATTTCCTTTACAGTGATATTTTTCTTTAGAGTGATATTTTCTTTACAGTGATATTTTCTTTAGAGTGATATTTCTTTAGAGTGATATTTTCTTTAGAGTGATATTTTTCTTTACAGTGATATTTTCCTTTAGAGTGATATTTTCTTTACAGTGATATTTTCTTTAGAGTGATATTTTCTTTACAGTGATATTTCCTTTAGAGTGATATTTTCTTTACAGTGATATTTTCTTTAGAGTGATATTTTCTTTACAGTGATATTTTCTTTAGAGTGATATTTTCTTTAGCAGTGATATTTCTTTAGAGTGATATTTCCTTTAGAGTGATATTTTCTTTAGAGTGATATTTTTCTTTACAGTGATATTTCCTTTACAGTGATATTTTCTTTAGAGTGATATTTCTTTACAGTGATATTTTCTTTAGAGTGAGTATTTTCTTTAGAGTGATATTTCCTTTAGCAGTGATATTTTCTTTACAGTGATATTTTCTTTACAGTGATATTTTCTTTACAGTGATATTTTCTTTAGAGTGATATTTTCTTTAGAGTGATATTTTCTTTACGAGTGATATTTCCTTTACAGTGATATTTTCTTTAGAGTGATATTTTCTTTACAGTGATATTTTCTTTAGAGTGATATTTTCTTTAGAGTGATATTTTCTTTAGAGTGATACTTTCTTTACAGTGATATTTTTCTTTACAGTGATATTTTCTTTAGAGTGATATTTCTTTAGAGTGATATTTTCTTTACAGTGATATTTCTTTAGAGTGATATTTTCTTTACAGTGATATTTTCTTTAGCAGTGATATTTCCTTTACAGTGGATATTTTCTTTACAGTGATATTTTCCTTTAGCAGTGATATTTTCTTTACAGTGATATTTCCTTTACAGTGATATTTTCTTTACAGTGATATTTTCTTTAGCAGTGATATTTCCTTTACAGTGATATTTTCCTTTACAGTGATATTTTCTTTACAGTGATATTTTCCTTTACAGTGATATTTCCTTTACAGTGATATTTTCTTTAGAGTGATATTTCCTTTACAGTGATATTTCTTTACAGTGATATTTCCTTTACAGTGATATTTTCTTTACAGTGATATTTTCTTTACAGTGATATTTTCTTTACAGTGATATTTCCTTTACAGTGATATTTCCTTTACAGTGATATTTTCTTTAGAGTGATATTTTCTTTACAGTGATATTTTTCTTTACAGTGATATTTTCTTTAGAGTGATATTTTTCTTTAGAGTGATATTTTCTTTACAGTGACATTTTCTTTACAGTGATATTTTCTTTAGAGTGATATTTTCTTTACAGTGATATTCTCTTTACAGTGATATTTTTCTTTACAGTGATATTTTCTTTACAGTGATACTTTCTTTAGAGTGATATTTTCTTTAGAGTGATATTTTTCTTTAGAGTGATATTTCTTTATAGTGATATTTTTCTTTACAGTGATATTTTCTTTATAGTGATATTTTCTTTACAGTGATATTTTCTTTAGAGTGATATTTTCTTTAGAGTGATATTTCCATTAGAGTGATATTTTCTTTACAGTGATATTTTTCTTTACAGTGATATTTTCTTTACAGTGATACTTCTTTAGAGTGATAGGATTTTTTCTTTAGAGTGATATTTTTCTTTAGCAGTGATATTTTCTTTAGAGTGATATTTTCTTTACAGTGATATTTTCTTTACAGTGATATTTTTCTTTACAGTGATATTTTCTTTACAGTGTTACTTTCTTTACAGTGATATTTTCTTTAGAGTGATATTTTCTTTAGAGTGATATTTTTCTTTACAGTGATATTTCCTTTAGAGTGATATTTTCTTTACAGTGATATTTTCTTTAGAGTGATATTTTCTTTACAGTGATATTTCATTTAGAGTGATATTCTCTTTACAGTGATATTTTCTTTAGAGTGATATTTTCTTTACAGTGATATTTTCTTTAGAGTGATATTTTCTTTACAGTGATATTTTCTTTAGAGTGATATTTCTTAGAGTGATATTTTCTTTAGAGTGATATTTTCTTTACAGTGATATTTCTTTAGAGTGATATTTTCTTTACAGTGATATTTTTCTTTAGAGTGATATTTTCTTTAGAGTGATATTTCCTTTAGCAGTGATATTTTCTTTACAGTGATATTTTCCTTTACAGTGATATTTTCTTTAGAGTGATATTTTCTTTAGAGTGATATTTTCTTTTAGAGTGATATTTTCTTTAGCAGTGATATTTCCTTTACAGTGATATTTTCTTTAGAGTGATATTTTCTTTACAGTGATATTTTCTTTAGAGTGATATTTTCTTTAGAGTGATATTTTTCTTAGAGTGATACTTTTCTTTAGCAGTGATATTTCTTTACAGTGATATTTTCTTTAGAGTGATATTTTCTTTACAGTGATATTTTCTTTAGAGTGATATTTCTTTACAGTGATATTTTCTTTACAGTGATATTTTCTTTAGAGTGATATTTTCTTTACAGTGATATTTTCTTTACAGTGATATTTCCTTTACAGTGATATTTTCTTTACAGTGATATTTCCTTTACAGTGATATTTTCTTTACAGTGATATTTTCTTTACAGTGATATTTCCTTTACAGTGATATTTTCTTTAGAGTGATATTTTCTTTACAGTGATATTTTCTTTAGAGTGATATTTTCTTTACAGTGATATTTTCTTTAGAGTGATATTTTCTTTACAGTGATATTTTCTTTAGAGTGATATTTTTCTTTAGAGTGATATTTTCTTTACAGTGATATTTTCTTTAGAGTGATATTTCCTTTAGAGTGATATTTTCTTTAGAGTGATATTTTTCTTTAGAGTGATATTTTTCTTTACAGTGATATTTTCTTTACAGTGATATGTTCTTTACAGTGATATTTTCTTTACAGTGATATTTTCTTTAGAGTGATATTTTCTTTAGAGTGATATTTTCTTTAGAGTGATATTTTCTTTACAGTGATATTTTCTTTACAGTGATATTTCTTTAGAGTGATATTTTCTTTAGCAGTGATATTTCTTTAGAGTGATATTTTTCTTTAGAGTGATATTTTTCTTTACAGTGATATGTTCTTTACAGTGATAGTTTCTTTACAGTGGATATTTTCTTTAGAGTGATATTTTCTTTACATGTATATTTTCTTTAGAGTGAATAGTTTTCCTTTACAGTGATATTTTCTTACAGTGATATTTTCTTTAGGACAGTGATATTTTTCTTTACAGGTGATATTTTCTTACAGTGATATTTTCTTTAGAGGTGGATATTTCTTTAGAGGTGATATTTTCTTTAGAGTGATATTTTTCTTTACAGTGATATTTCCTTACAGTGATATTTTCTTTCGAGTGATGATTTTCTTTACAGTGATATTTTCTTTAGAGTGATAGTTTCATTTAGAGTGGATATTTTCTTTACAGTGATATTTCCTGTGTAAGAGGATATTTTCTTTTACAGTGATATTTTCTTTAGAGTGATATTTTCTTTACAGTGATATTTCCTTTAGAGTGATATTTTCTTTACAGTGATATTTTCTTTAGAGTGATATTTTCTTTACAGTGATATTTTCTTTAGAGTGATATTTTCTCTACAGTGATATCTTCTTTAGAGTGATATTTCCTTTAGAGTGATATTTTCTTTAGAGTGATATTTTTCTTTACAGTGATATTTCCTTTACAGTGATATTTTCTTTAGAGTCATATTTTCTTTACAGTGATATTTTCTTTAGAGTGATATTTTCTTTAGAGTGATATTTTCTTTAGAGTGATATTTCCTTTACAGTGATATTTTCTTTAGAGTGATATTTTCTTTACAGTGATATTTTCTTTAGAGTGATATTTTCTTTAGAGTGATATTTTCTTTAGAGTGATATTTTTCTTTACAGTGATATTTTCTTTAGAGTGATATTTTCTTTACAGTGATATTTTCTTTAGAGTGATATTTTCTTTAGAGTGATATTTTCTTTAGAGTGATACTTTCTTTACAGTGATATTTTCTTTACAGTGATATTTTCTTTAGAGTGATATTTTCTTTAGAGTGATATTTTCTTTACAGTGATATTTTTCTTTACAGTGATATTTTCTTTACAGTGATATTTTCTTTACAGTGATATTTCCTTTACAGTGATATTTTCTTTACAGTGATATTTCCTTTACAGTGATATTTTCTTTACAGTGATATTTCCTTTACAGTGATATTTTCTTTACAGTGATATTTTCTTTACAGTGATATTTTCTTTACAGTGATATTTCCTTTACAGTGATATTTTCTTTAGAGTGATATTTTCTTTACAGTGATATTTTTCTTTACAGTGATATTTTCTTTACAGTGATATTTTCTTTAGAGTGATATTTTCTTTAGAGTGATATTTTTCTTTACAGTGATATTTCCTTTACAGTGATATTTTCTTTACAGTGATATTTTCTTTAGAGTGATATTTTCTTTAGAGTGATACTTTCTTTAGCAGTGATATTTTCTTTACAGGTGATATTTTCTTTAGCAGTGATATTTTCTTAGAGTGATATTTTCTTTAGAGTGATATTTTTCTTTACAGTGATATTTTCTTTAAGTGATATTTTCTTTACAGTGATATTTTCTTTAGCAGTGATATTTTCTTTACAGGTGATATTTCTTTAGAGTGATATTTTCTTTACAGTGATATTTTCTTTACAGTGATATTTTCTTTAGCAGTGATATTTTCTTTAGAGTGATATTTTCTTTACAGTGATATTTTCTTTAGCAGTGATATTTTCTTTACAGTGATATTTTCTTTAGAGTGATATTTTCTTTAACAGTGATATTTTCCTTTACAGTGATATTTCTTTACAGTGATATTTTCCTCTTAGAGTGATATTTCCTTTACAGTGATATTTCCTTTAAGTGATATTTTCTTTACAGTGATATTTCCTTTACGTGATATTTTCTTTACAGTGATATTTTTCTTTACAGTGATATTTCTTTACATAGTACTATTTTCTTTAGAGTGATATTTTCTTTAGAGTGATATTTTCTTTAGAGGTGATATTTTCTTTAAAGTGATATTTCTTTACAGTTGATATTTCTTTACATGATATTTTCTTTAGCAGTGATATTTTCTTTAGAGTGATATTTTCTTTAGAGTTTATACTTTCTTTACCGTGATATTTTCTTTACAGTGATATTTTCTTTAACAGTGATACTTTTCTTTAGAGTGATAATTCTTTAGAGTGATATTTTCTTTACAGTGATATTTTCTTTAGAGTGATATTTCTTTAGAGTGATATTTTCTTTACAGTGATATTTTCTTTAGCAGTGATAATTTTCTTTACTGTGTTCTTTCTTTAGGCAGTGATATTTTCTTTACCGTGTATACTTCCTTTACAGAGTGATATTTTCTTTAAGTGATATTTTCTTTAGAGTGATACTTTCTTACAGTGATATTTTTCTTTACAGTGATATTTTCTTTACAGTGATATTTTCTTTACAGTGATATTTTCTTTAGAGTGATATTTTCTTTACAGTGATATTTTTCTTTAGAGTGATATTTTCTTTACAGTGATATTTCCTTTAGAGTGATATTTTCTTTACAGTGATATTTTCTTTAGAGTGATATTTTCTTTACAGTGATATTTTCTTTAGAGTGATATTTTCTTTACAGTGATATTTTCTTTAGAGTGATATTTCCTTTAGAGTGATATTTTCTTTAGAGTGATATTTTTCTTTACAGTGATATTTCCTTTACAGTGATATTTTCTTTAGAGTGATATTTTCTTTACAGTGATATTTTCTTTAGAGTGATATTTTCTTTAGAGTGATATTTCCTTTACAGTGATATTTTCTTTAGAGTGATATTTTCTTTACAGTGATATTTTCTTTAGAGTGATATTTTCTTTAGAGTGATATTTTCTTTAGAGTGATATTTTTCTTTACAGTGATATTTCCTTTACAGTGATATTTTCTTTAGAGTGATATTTTCTTTACAGTGATATTTTCTTTAGAGTGATATTTTCTTTAGAGTGATATTTTCTTTAGAGTGATACTTTCTTTACAGTGATATTTTCTTTACAGTGATATTTTCTTTAGAGTGATATTTTCTTTAGAGTGATATTTTCTTTACAGTGATATTTTCTTTAGAGTGATATTTTCTTTACAGTGATATTTTCTTTACAGTGATATTTCCTTTACAGTGATATTTTCTTTACAGTGATATTTCCTTTACAGTGATATTTTCTTTACAGTGATATTTCCTTTACAGTGATATTTTCTTTACAGTGATATTTTCTTTACAGTGATAATTCCTTTACAGTGATATTTCCTTTACAGTGATATTTTCTTTACAGTGATATTTCCTTTACAGTGATATTTCCTTTACAGTGATATTTTCTTTAGAGTGATATTTCCTTTACAGTGATATTTTCTTTACAGTGATATTTCCTTTACAGTGATATTTTCTTACAGAGATATTTTCTTTACAGTGATATTTTCTTTACAGTGATATTTCCTTTACAGTGATATTTCCTTTACAGTGATATTTTCTTTAGAGTGATATTTTCTTTACAGTGATATTTTTCTTTACAGTGATATTTTCTTTAGAGTGATATTTTTCTTTAGAGTGATATTTTCTTTTACAGTGACATTTTCTTTACAGTGATATTTCTTTAGAGTGATATTTTCTTTAGAGTGATATTTTTCTTTACAGTGATATTTTCTTTACAGTGATATTTTCTTTACAGTGATACTTTCTTTAGAGTGATATTTTCTTTAGAGTGATATTTTTCCTTTAGAGTGTATTTTCTTTATAGTGAATTTTCTTTAGAGTGATATTTTCTTTATAGTGATATTTTCTTTAGAGTGATATTTTCTTTAGAGTGATATTTTCTTTAGAGTGATATTTCCTTTAGAGTGATATTTTCTTACAGTGATATTTTTCTTTACAGTGATATTTTCTTTACAGTGATACCTTTCTTTAGAGTGATATTTTCTTTAGAGTGATATTTTCTTTACAGTGATATTTTCTTTAGAGTGATATTTTCTTTAGAGTGATATTTTCTTTACAGTGATATTTTCTTTACAGTGATATTTTCTTTACAGTGATATTTTCTTTAGAGTGATATTTTCTTTAGAGTGATATTTTTCTTTAGAGTGATATTTTCTTTAGAGTGATATTTTCTTTAGAGTGATATTTTTCTTTAGAGTGATATTTTCTTTAGAGTGATATTTTCTTTACAGTGATATTTTCTTTACAGTGATATTTTCTTTAGAGTGATATTTTTCTTTACAGTGATATTTTCTTTACAGTGATATTTTCTTTACAGTGATATTTTCTTTAGAGTGATATATTCTTTACAGTGATATTTTCTTTACAGTGATATTTTCTTTACAGTGATATTTTCTTTACAGTGATATTTTTCTTTAGAGTGATATTTTCTTTACAGTGATATTTTCTTTACAGTGATATTTTCTTTACAGTGATATTTTTCTTTACAGTGATATTTTCTTTACAGTGATATTTTCTTTACAGTGATATTTTCTTTACAGTGATATTTTTCTTTAGAGTGATATTTTCTTTACAGTGATATTTTCTTTACAGTGATATTTTTCTTTACAGTGATATTTTCTTTAGAGTGATATTTTCTTTACAGTGATATTTTCTTTAGAGTGATATTTTCTTTAGAGTGATATTTTCTTTAGCAGTGATATTTTCTTTAGAGTGATATTTTCTTTAGAGTGATATTTCTTTAGAGTGATATTTTCTTTAGAGTGATATTTTCTTTAGAGTGATATTTTCTTTAGAGTGATATTTTCTTTAGAGTGATATTTTCTTTAGAGTGATATTTTCTTTAGAGTGATATTTTCTTTAGAGTGATATTTTCTTTACAGTGATATTTTCTTTAGAGTGATATTTTCTTTACAGTGATATTTTCTTTAGAGTGATATTTTCTTTACAGTGATATTTCTTTAGAGTGATATTTTCTTTAAGTGATATTTTCTTTAGCAGTGATATTTTCTTTAGAGTGATATTTTCTTTAGAGTGATATTTTCCTTTACAGTGATATTTCTTTAGCAGTGATATTTTCTTTACAGTGATATTTTCTTTACAGTGATATTTTTCTTTACAGTGATATTTTCTTTACAGTGATATTTTCTTTAGAGTGATATTTTCTTTACAGTGATATTTTCTTTAGAGTGATATTTTCTTTACAGTGATATTTTCTTTAGAGTGATATTTTTCTTTAGAGTGATATTTTCTTTACAGTGATATTTTCTTTAGAGTGATATTTTCTTTAGAGTGATATTTTCTTTAGAGTGATATTTTCTTTAGAGTGATATTTTCTTTACAGTGATATTTTCTTTACAGTGATATTTTCTTTACAGTGATATTTTCTTTACAGTGATATTTTCTTTAGAGTGATATTTTCTTTACAGTGATATTTTCTTTAGAGTGATATTTTTCTTTAGAGTGATATTTTCTTTACGAGTGATATTTTCTTTACAGTGATATTTCCTTTAGAGTGATATTTTCTTTAGAGTGATATTTTTCTTTAGAGTGATATTTTCTTTACAGTGATATTTTCTTTACAGTGATATTTTCTTTACAGTGATATTTTCTTTACAGTGATATTTTCTTTACAGTGATATTTTCTTTACAGTGATATTTTCTTTACAGTGATATTTTCTTTACAGTGATATTTTCTTTACAGTGATATTTTTCTTTACAGTGATATTTTCTTTACAGTGATATTTCCTTTACAGTGATATTTTCTTTAGAGTGATATTTCCTTTAGAGTGATATTTTCTTTAGAGTGATATTTTCTTTACAGTGATATTTCCTTTACAGTGATATTTTCTTTAGAGTGATATTTTCTTTACAGTGATATTTTCTTTAGAGTGATATTTCTTTAGAGTGATATTTTTCTTTACAGTGATATTTCCTTTAGAGTGATATTTTCTTTACAGTGATATTTCTTTAGAGTGATATTTTCTTTACAGTGATATTTTCTTTAGAGTGATATTTTCTTTACAGTGATATTTTCTTTAGAGTGATATTTTCTTTACAGTGATATTTTCTTTAGAGTGATATTTTCTCTACAGTGATATTTTCTTTAGAGTGATATTTTCTTTACAGTGATATTTTCTTTAGAGTGATATTTCCTTTAGAGTGATATTTTCTTTAGAGTGATATTTTTCTTTACAGTGATATTTCTTTAGAGTGATATTTTCTTTACAGTGATATTTTCTTTAGAGTGATATTTTCTTTACAGTGATATTTTCTTTAGAGTGATATTTCCTTTACAGTGATATTTTCTTTAGAGTGATATTTTCTTTACAGTGATATTTTCTTTAGAGTGATATTTTCTTTACAGTGATATTTTCTTTAGAGTGATATTTTCTTTAGAGTGATATTTTCTTTACAGTGATATTTCCTTTACAGTGATATTTTCTTTAGAGTGATATTTTCTTTACAGTGATATTTTCTTTAGAGTGATATTTTCTTTAGAGTGATATTTTCTTTAGAGTGATATTTTCTTTACAGTGATATTTTCTTTACAGTGATATTTTCTTTAGAGTGATATTTTCTTTAGAGTGATATTTTCTTTACAGTGATATTTTCTTTAGAGTGATATTTTCTTTAGAGTGATATTTTCTTTACAGTGATATTTTCTTTACAGTGATATTTTCTTTACAGTGATATTTTCTTTACAGTGATATTTCTTTACAGTGATATTTTCTTTACAGTGATATTTTCTTTACAGTGATATTTTCTTTACAGTGATATTTTCTTTACAGTGATATTTCCTTTAGAGTGATATTTTCTTTACAGTGATATTTCCTTTACAGTGATATTTCTTTACAGTGATATTTTCTTTAGAGTGATATTTTCCTTACAGTGATATTTTCTTTACAGTGATATTTCTTTACAGTGATATTTTCTTTACAGTGATATTTTCTTTACAGTGATATTTTCTTTAGCAGTGATATTTTCCTTTACAGTGATATTTTCCTTTACAGTGATATTTTCTTTACGAGTGATATTTTCTTTACAGTGATATTTTTCTTTACAGTGATATTTTCTTTAGAGTGATATTTTCTTTAGAGTGATATTTTCTTTAGAGTGATATTTTCTTTAGAGTGATATTTTCTTTAGAGTGATATTTTCTTTACAGTGATATTTTCTTTACAGTGATATTTTTCTTTACAGTGATATTTTCTTTACAGTGATATTTCTTTAGAGTGATATTTTCTTTAGAGTGATATTTTCTTTAGAGTGATATTTTCTTTATAGTGATATTTTCTTTACAGTGATATTTTCTTTATAGTGATATTTTCTTTACAGTGATATTTTCTTTAGAGTGATATTTTCTTTAGAGTGATATTTCATTAGAGTGATATTTTCTTTACAGTGATATTTTTCTTTACAGTGATATTTTCTTTACAGTGATACTTCTTTAGAGTGATATTTTCTTTAGAGTGATATTTTCTTTACAGTGATATTTTCTTTAGAGTGATATTTTCTTTAGAGTGATATTTTCTTTACAGTGATATTTTCTTTACAGTGATATTTTCTTTACAGTGATATTTTCTTTACAGTGTTACTTTCTTTACAGTGATATTTTCTTTAGAGTGATATTTTCTTTAGAGTGATATTTTTCTTTACAGTGATATTTCCTTTAGAGTGATATTTTCTTTACAGTGATATTTTCTTTAGAGTGATATTTTCTTTACAGTGATATTTCCTTTAGAGTGATATTTTCTTTACAGTGATATTTTCTTTAGAGTGATATTTTCTTTACAGTGATATTTTCTTTAGAGTGATATTTTCTCTACAGTGATATTTTCTTTACGAGTGATATTTTCTTTAGAGTGATATTTCCTTTAGAGTGATATTTTCTTTAGAGTGATATTTTTCTTTACAGTGATATTTCCTTTAGAGTGATATTTTCTTTACAGTGATATTTTCTTTAGAGTGATATTTTCTTTAGAGTGATATTTTCTTTAGAGTGATATTTCCTTTACAGTAATATTTTCTTTAGAGTGATATTTTCTTTACAGTGATATTTTCTTTAGAGTGATATTTTCTTTAGAGTGATATTTTCTTTAGAGTGATATTTTTCTTTACAGTGATATTTCCTTTACAGTGATATTTTCTTTAGAGTGATATTTTCTTTACAGTGATATTTTCTTTAGAGTGATATTTTCTTTAGAGTGATATTTTCTTTAGAGTGATACTTTCTTTACAGTGATATTTTCTTTACAGTGATATTTTCTTTACAGTGATATTTTCTTTAGAGTGATATTTTCTTTAGAGTGATATTTTCTTTACAGTGATATTTTCTTTAGAGTGATATTTTCTTTACAGTGATATTTTCTTTACAGTGATATTTCCTTTACAGTGATATTTTCTTTACAGTGATATTTCCTTTACAGTGATATTTTCTTTACAGTGATATTTTCTTTACAGTGATATTTCCTTTACAGTGATATTTTCTTTAGAGTGATATTTTCTTTACAGTGATATTTTCTTTAGAGTGATATTTTCTTTACAGTGATATTTTCTTTAGAGTGATATTTTCTTTACAGTGATATTTTCTTTAGAGTGATATTTTCTTTAGAGTGATATTTTCTTTACAGTGATATTTTCTTTAGAGTGATATTTTTCTTTAGAGTGATATTTTCTTTAGAGTGATATTTTTCTTTAGAGTGATATTTTTCTTTACAGTGATATTTTCTTTACAGTGATATGTTCTTTACAGTGATATTTTCTTTACAGTGATATTTTCTTAGAGTGATATTTTCTTTAGAGTGATATTTTCTTTAGAGTGATATTTTCTTTAGAGTGATATTTTCTTTACAGTGATATTTTCTTTAGAGTGATATTTCCTTTAGAGTGATATTTTCTTTAGAGTGATATTTTTCTTTAGAGTGATATTTTCTTTACAGTGATATGTTCTTTACAGTGATATTTTCTTTACAGTGATATTTTCTTTAGAGTGATATTTTCTTTACAGTGATATTTTCTTTACAGTGATATTTTTCTTTACAGTGATATTTTCTTTACAGTGATATTTTCTTTACAGTGATATTCTTAGTGATATTTTCTTTACAGTGATATTTCCTTTACAGTGATATTTTCTTTAGAGTGATATTTCCTTTAGAGTGATATTTTCTTTAGAGTGATATTTTTCTTTACAGTGATATTTTCCTTTACAGTGATATTTTCTTTAGAGTTATATTTTCTTTACAGTGATATTTTCTTTAGAGTGATATTTTCTTTAGAGTGATATTTTTCTTTACAGTGATATTTTCCTTTAGAGTGATATTTTCTTTACAGTGATATTTTCTTTAGAGTGATATTTTCTTTACAGTGATATTTCCTTTAGAGTGATATTTTCTTTACAGTGATATTTTCTTTAGAGTGATATTTTCTTTACAGTGATATTTTCTTTAGAGTGATATTTTCTCTACAGTGATATCTTCTTTAGAGTGATATTTCTTTAGAGTGATATTTTCTTTAGAGTGATATTTTTCTTTACAGTGATATTTCCTTTACAGTGATATTTTCTTTAGAGTCATATTTTCTTTACAGTGATATTTTCTTTAGAGTGATATTTTCTTTAGAGTGATATTTTCTTTAGAGTGATATTTCCTTTACAGTGATATTTTCTTTAGAGTGATATTTTCTTTACAGTGATATTTTCTTTAGAGTGATATTTTCTTTAGAGTGATATTTTCTTTAGAGTGATATTTTCTTTACAGTGATATTTTCTTTAGAGTGATATTTTCTTTACAGTGATATTTTCTTTAGAGTGATATTTTCTTTAGAGTGATATTTTCTTTAGAGTGATACTTTCTTTACAGTGATATTTTCTTTACAGTGATATTTTCTTTACAGTGATATTTTCTTTAGAGTGATATTTTCTTTACAGTGATATTTTCTTTAGAGTGATATTTTCTTTACAGTGATATTTTCTTTACAGTGATATTTTCCTTTACAGTGATATTTTCTTTACAGTGAATATTTCCTTTACAGTGATATTTTCTTTACAGTGATATTTTCTTTACAGTGATATTTTCTTTACAGTGATATTTTCTTTAGAGTGATATTTTCTTTACAGTGATATTTTCTTTAGAGTGATATTTTCTTTACAGTGATATTTTCCTTTACAGTGATATTTTCTTTACAGTGATATTTCTTTAGAGTCGATATTTTCTTTAGAGTGATATTTTCCTTAGAGTGATATTTTTCTTTACGAGTGATATTTTCTTTAGAGTGATATTTTCTTTACAGTGATATTTTCTTTAGAGTGTATTTTCTTTAGGAGTGATATTTTCTTTAGAGTGATACTTTCTTTACAGTGATATTTTCTTTACAGTGATATTTCTTTACAGATGATATTTTTCTTTACAGTGATACTTTCTTACAGTGATATTTTCTTTACAGTGATATTTTCTTTACAGTGATATTTTCTTTAGAGTGATAATTTCTTTAGAGTGATATTTTCTTTACAGTGATATTTTCTTTACAGTGATATTTCTTTCAGTGATATTTCCTTTACAGTGATATTTTCTTTACAGTGATATTTCTTTACAAGTGATATTTTCTTTACAGTGATATTTTCTTTACAGTGATATTTTCTTTACAGTGATATTTTCTTTACAGTGATATTTCCTTTACAGTGATATTTTCTTTAGAGTGATATTTTCTTTACAGTGATATTTTTCTTTACAGTGATATTTTCTTTAGAGTGATATTTTCTTTACAGTGATATTTTCTTTAGAGTGATATTTTCTTTACAGTGATATTTTCTTTAGAGTGATATTTTCTTTACAGTGATATTTTCTTTACAGTGATATTTTTCTTTACAGTGATATTTTCTTTACAGTGATACTTTCTTTAGAGTGATATTTTCTTTAGAGTGATATTTTTCTTTAGAGTGATATTTTCTTTATAGTGATATTTTTCTTTACAGTGATATTTTCTTTATAGTGATATTTTCTTACAGTGATATTTTCTTTAGAGTGATATTTTCTTTAGAGTGATATTTTCTTTACAGTGATATTTTTCTTTACAGTGATATTTTCTTTACAGTGATACTTTTCTTTAGAGTGATATTTTCTTTAGAGTGATATTTTTCTTTAGAGTGATATTTTCTTTAGAGTGATATTTTTCTTTAGAGTGATATTTTCTTTACAGTGATATTTTTCTTTACAGTGATATTTTCTTTAGCAGTGTTACTTTCTTTACAGTGATATTTTCTTTAGAGTGATACTTTCTTACAGTGATATTTTTCTTTAGAGTGATATTTTCTTTAGAGTGATACTTTCTTACAGTGATATTTTTCTTTACAGTGATATTTTCTTTACAGTGATATTTTCTTTACAGTGATATTTTTCTTTAGAGTGATATTTTCTTTACAGTGATATTTTTCTTTAGAGTGATATTTTCTTTACAGTGATATTTCCTTTAGAGTGATATTTTCTTTACAGTGATATTTTCTTTAGAGTGATATTTTCTTTACAGTGATATTTTCTTTAGAGTGATATTTTCTTTACAGTGATATTTTCTTTAGAGTGATATTTCCTTTAGAGTGATATTTTCTTTAGAGTGATATTTTTCTTTACAGTGATATTTCCTTTACAGTGATATTTTCTTTAGAGTGATATTTTCTTTACATTGATATTTTCTTTAGAGTGATATTTTCTTTAGAGTGATATTTTCCTTTACAGTGATATTTTCTTTAGAGTGATATTTTCTTTACAGTGATATTTTCTTTAGAGTGATATTTTCTTTAGAGTGATATTTTCTTTAGAGTGATATTTTTCTTTACAGTGATATTTCCTTTACAGTGATATTTTCTTTAGAGTGATATTTTCTTTACAGTGATATTTTCTTTAGAGTGATATTTTCTTTAGAGTGATATTTTCTTTAGAGTGATACTTTCTTTACAGTGATATTTTCTTTACAGTGATATTTTCTTTAGAGTGATATTTTCTTTACAGTGATATTTTCTTTAGAGTGATATTTTCTTTACAGTGATATTTTCTTTACAGTGATATTTCCTTTACAGTGATATTT
This sequence comes from Bombina bombina, assembly GCF_027579735.1. Classification (NCBI taxonomy): domain Eukaryota; kingdom Metazoa; phylum Chordata; class Amphibia; order Anura; family Bombinatoridae; genus Bombina; species Bombina bombina. The sequence continues at coordinate 1,447,638,117 of NC_069500.1, read as the reverse complement.
TCTTTACAGTGATATTTCCTTTACAGTGATATTTTCTTTACAGTGATATTTCCTTTACAGTGATATTTTCTTTACAGTGATATTTTCTTTACAGTGATATTTCCTTTACAGTGATATTTTCCTTTACAGTGATATTTTCTTTACAGTGATATTTCCTTTACAGTGATATTTCCTTTACAGTGATATTTTCTTTAGAGTGATATTTCCTTTACAGTGATATTTTCTTTACAGTGATATTTTCCTTTACAGTGATATTTCTTTACAGAGATATTTTCTTTACAGTGATATTTTCTTTACAGTGATATTTCCTTTACAGTGATATTTCCTTTACAGTGATATTTTCTTTAGAGTGATATTTTCTTTACAGTGATATTTTTCTTTACAGTGATATTTTCTTTAGAGTGATATTTTTCTTTAGAGTGATATTTTCTTTACAGTGACATTTTCTTTACAGTGATATTTTCTTTAGAGTGATATTTTCTTTACAGTGATATTTTCTTTACAGTGATATTTTTCTTTACAGTGATATTTTCTTTACAGTGATACTTTCTTTAGAGTGATATTTTCTTTAGAGTGATATTTTTCTTTAGAGTGATATTTTCTTATAGTGATATTTTTCTTTACAGTGATATTTTCTTTATAGTGATATTTTCTTTACAGTGATATTTTCTTTAGAGTGATATTTTCTTTAGAGTGATATTTCCATTAGAGTGATATTTTTCTTTACAGTGATATTTTCTTTACAGTGATATTTTCTTTACAGTGATACTTCTTTAGAGTGATATTTCTTTAGAGTGATATTTTTCCTTTACAGTGATATTTTCATTAGAGTGATATTTCTTTTAGAGTGATATTTTCTTTAGCAGTGATATTTCTTCTTTTACAGTGATATTTCTTTACAGTGTTACTTTTCTTTAGCCAGTTATATTTTCTTTAGAGTGATATTTTCTTTAGAGTGATATTTTCTTTAGAGTGATTATTTTTCATTTACAGTGATATTTCCTTTAGGAGGATAATTTCTTTACAGTGATATTTTCCTTTAGAGTGATATTTTCTTTTACAGTGGATATTTCATTTAGAGTGATCTTCTCTTTACAGTGATATTTTCTTGTAGAGTGATATTTTCTTTACAGTGATATTTTCTTTAGCAGTGATATTTTCTTTACAGTGATATTTTCTTTAGAGTGATATTTCCTTTAGCAGTGATATTTTCTTTAGAGTGATATTTTTCTTTACAGTGATATTTTCCTTTAGAGTGATATTTTCTTTACAGTGATATTTTCTTTAGAGTGATATTTTCTTTAGAGTGATATTTTCTTTAGAGTGATATTTTCTTTACAGTGATATTTTCTTTAGATGTGATATTTTCTTTTACAGTGATATTTTCTTTAGAGTGATATTTTCTTTAGAGTGATATTTTCTTTAGAGTGATATTTTCTTTACAGTGATATTTTCCTTTACAGTGATATTTTCTTTAGAGTGATATTTTTCTTTACAGTGATATTTTCTTTAGAGTGATATTTTCTTTAGAGTGATATTTTCTTTAGAGTGAACTTTCTTTACAGTGATATTTTCTTTACAGTGATATTTTTCTTTTAGAGTGATATTTTCTTTAGATGATATTTCTTAGCAGTGATATTTTCTTTACAGTAAAGAACAAGTGTTATTTCTCTTACAGTGACATTTCTTAGAGTGATATTTTCTTTACAGTGATATTTTCTTTACAGTGATATTTCCTTTAGTCATGTGATATTTTCTGTACATGATATTTTCTTTACAGTGATATTTCCTTTACGAGTGATATTTCTTTACAGTGATATTTTCTTTACAGTGATATTTCCTTTACAGGTGATATTTGCTGTTTAGATGTGATATTTTCCTTTACAGAGATATTTTCTTTAGAGTGATATTTTCTTTACAGTGATATTTTCTTTAGAGTGATATTTTCTTTACAGTGATATTTTCTTTAGAGTGATATTTTTCTTTAGCAGTGATATTTTCCTTTACATGTGATATTTTCTTTAGAGTGATATGTTCTTTAGCTGTGATATTTTCTTTAGAGTGATATTTTTCTTTAGTGATACTTCTTATTTTACTTTCTTTACAGTGCATATTTTCTTTACAGTGATGATGTTCTTTACAGTGATATTTTCTTTAGAGTGATATTATTTCTTTAGAGTGATATTTTCATTTAGAGTGATATTTTCTTTAGCAGTGATATTTTCATTACAGCAGTGATATTTTCCTTTAGCAGGATATTTATTCCTTAGACAGTGATATTTTTCTTTACAGTGATATTTTTCTTTAACAGTGATATTTTCCTTTAGCAGTGTATTTTCTTTTAGAGTGATATTTTTCTTCGAGTGATATTTTCTTTAGAGTGATATTTTCCTTACAGTGGAATATTTTCTTTAGAGTGATATTTCTTTAGCAGTGATATTTTCTTTAGAGTGATATTTTTCTTTAGAGTGATATTTTTCTTACAGTGTATTGTCCCTTTGAGTGATATTTTCACTTTAGAGTGATATTATTCTTTAGAGTGATATTTCTCTTAGAGATGATACTTTTCTTTACAGTGATGATTTCTTACAGTTTCTTACAGTGATATTTTTCTTTACAGTGATATTTTCTTTACAGTGATATTTCCTTTTACAGTGATATTTTCTTTAGAGTGATATTTTCTTTAGAGTGATATTTTCTTTAGAGTGATATTTTCTTTACAGTGATATTTTTCTTTACAGTGATATTTTCTTTAGAGTGATATTTTCTTTACAGTGATATTTTCTTTAGAGTGATATTTTCTTTAGAGTGATATTTTTCTTTACAGTGATATTTTCTTTAGAGTGATATTTTCTTTACAGTGATATTTTCCTTTAGAGTGATATTTTCTTTACAGTGATATTTTCTTTAGAGTGATATTTTTCTTTACAGTGATATTTTCTTTAGAGTGATATTTTCTTTACAGTGATATTTTCTTTAGAGTGATATTTTTCTTTACAGTGATATTTTCTTTAGAGTGATATTTTCTTTACAGTGATATTTTCTTTAGAGTGATATTTCCTTTAGAGTGATATTTTCTTTAGAGTGATATTTTTCTTTACAGTGATATTTCCTTTAGAGTGATATTTTCTTTACAGTGATATTTTCTTTAGAGTGATATTTTCTTTAGAGTGATATTTTCTTTAGAGTGATATTTTCCTTTACAGTAATATTTTCTTTAGAGTGATATTTTCTTTACAGTGATATTTTCTTTAGAGTGATATTTTCTTTAGAGTGATATTTTCCTTTAGAGTGATATTTTTCTTTACAGTGATATTTCCTTTACAGTGATATTTTCTTTAGAGTGATATTTTCTTTACAGTGATATTTTCTTTAGAGTGAATTTCTTTACAGTGATATTTTCTTTACAGTGATATTTTCTTTAGAGTGATATTTTCTTTACAGTGATATTTTCTTTACAGTGATATTTTCTTTACAGTGATATTTTCTTTAGAGTGATATTTTCTTTAGAGTGATATTTTCTTTACAGTGATATTTTCTTTAGAGTGATATTTTCTTTACAGTGATATTTTCTTTACAGTGATATTTCCTTTACAGTGATATTTTCTTTACAGTGATATTTTCCTTTACAGTGATACTTTTCTTTAGAGTGATATTTTCTTTACAGTGATATTTCCTTTACAGTGATATTTTCTTTAGAGTGATATTTTCTTTACAGTGATATTTTCTTTAGAGTGATATTTTCTTTACAGTGATATTTTCTTTAGAGTGATATTTTCTTTACAGTGATATTTTCTTTAGAGTGATATTTTTCTTTACAGTGATATTTTCTTTACAGTGATATTTTCTTTAGAGTGATATTTCCTTTAGAGTGATATTTTCTTTAGAGTGATATTTTTCTTTAGAGTGATATTTTTCTTTACAGTGATATTTTCTTTACAGTGATATGTTCTTTACAGTGATATTTTCTTTACAGTGATATTTTTCTTTAGAGTGATATTTTCTTTACAGTGATATTTTCTTTAGAGTGATATTTCCTTTAGAGTGATATTTTCTTTAGAGTGATATTTTTCTTTAGAGTGATATTTTTCTTTACAGTGATATTTTCTTTAGAGTGATATTTTCTTTAGAGTGATATTTTCTTTAGAGTGATATTTTCTTTAGAGTGATATTTTTCTTTAGAGTGATATTTTTCTTTACAGTGATATTTTCTTTAGAGTGATATTTCCTTATAGAGTGATATTTTCTTTAGAGTGATATTTTTCTATTAGAGTGATATTTTCTTTAGTCAGTGATATGTTCTTTACAGTGATATTTTCTTTACAGTGATATTTTCTTTAGAGTGATATTTTCTTTACAGTGATATTTTCTTTACAGTGATATTTTTCTTTACAGTGATATTTTCTTTACAGTGATATTTTCTTTACAGTGATATTTTCTTTACAGTGATATTTCCTTTACAGTGATATTTTCTTTAGAGTGATATTTCCTTGTAGATTGATATTTTCGTTAGAGTGATATTTTTCTTTACAGAGATATATTTCCTTTACAGTGATATTTTCTTTAGAGTTATATTTTCTTTACAGTGATATTTTCTTTAGAGTGATATTTTTCTTTAGAGTGATATTTTTTCTTTACAGTGATATTTCCTTTAGAGTGATATTTTCTTTACAGTGAATATTTTTCTTTAGAGTGATATTTTCTTTACAGTGATATTTCCTTTTAGAGTGATATTTCTCTTTACAGTGATATTTTCTTTAGAGTGATATTTTCTTTACAGTGATATTTTCTTTAGAGTGATATTTTCTCTACAGTGATATTTTCTTTAGAGTGATATTTTCTTTAGAGTGATATTTTCTTTAGAGTGATATTTTCTTTACAGTGATATTTCCTTTAGAGTGATATTTTTCTTTACAGTGATATTTTCTTTAGAGTGATATTTTCTTTACAGTGATATTTTCTTTAGAGTGATATTTTCTTTAGAGTGATATTTCCTTTACAGTGATATTTTCTTTAGAGTGATATTTTCTTTACAGTGATATTTTCTTTTAGAGTGATATTTTCTTTAGAGTGATATTTTCTTTAGAGTGATATTTTCCTTTAGAGTGATATTTTCTTTAGAGTGATATTTTCTTTACAGTGATATTTTCTTTAGAGTGATATTTTCTTTAGAGTGATATTTTCTTTAGAGTGATACTTTCTTTACAGTGATATTTTCTTTACAGTGATATTTTCTTTAGAGTGATATTTTCTTTAGAGTGATATTTTCTTTACAGTGATATTTTCTTTAGAGTGATATTTTCTTTACAGTGATATTTTCTTTACAGTGATATTTCCTTTACAGTGATATTTTCTTTACAGTGATATTTCCTTTACAGTGATATTTTCTTTACAGTGATATTTCCTTTACAGTGATATTTTCTTTACAGTGATATTTTCTTTACAGTGATATTTCCTTTACAGTGATATTTTCTTTAGAGTGATATTTTCTTTACAGTGATATTTTTCTTTACAGTGATATTTTCTTTACAGTGATATTTTCTTTAGAGTGATATTTTCTTTAGAGTGATATTTTCTTTAGAGTGATATTTTTCTTTACAGTGATATTTCCTTTACAGTGATATTTTCTTTACAGTGATATTTTCTTTAGAGTGATATTTTCTTTAGAGTGATATTTTCTTTAGAGTGATATTTTCTTTACAGTGATATTTTCTTTACAGTGATATTTTCTTTACAGTGATATTTTCTTTAGAGTGATATTTTCTTTAGAGTGATATTTTCTTTAGAGTGATATTTTCTTTACAGTGATATTTTTCTTTAGAGTGATATTTTCTTTACAGTGATATTTTCTTTAGAGTGATATTTTCTTTACAGTGATATTTCCTTTAGAGTGATATTTTCTTTACAGTGATATTTTCTTTAGAGTGATATTTTCTTTACAGTGATATTTTCTTTAGAGTGATATTTTCTCTACAGTGATATTTTCTTTAGAGTGATATTTTCTTTACAGTGATATTTTCTTTAGAGTGATATTTTCTTTAGAGTGATATTTTCTTTAGAGTGATATTTTTCTTTACAGTGATATTTTCTTTAGAGTGATATTTTCTTTACAGTGATATTTTCTTTAGAGTGATATTTTCTTTAGAGTGATATTTTCTTTAGAGTGATATTTCCTTTACAGTAATATTTTCTTTAGAGTGATATTTTCTTTACAGTGATATTTTCTTTAGAGTGATATTTTTCTTTACAGTGATATTTTCTTTACAGTGATATTTTCTTTACAGTGATATTTTCTTTACAGTGATATTTCCTTTACAGTGATATTTTCTTTAGAGTGATATTTTTCTTTAGAGTGATATTTTCTTTAGAGTGATATTTTTCTTTACAGTGATATTTCCTTTACAGTGATATTTTCTTTAGAGTTATATTTTCTTTACAGTGATATTTTCTTTAGAGTGATATTTTCTTTAGAGTGATATTTTTCTTTACAGTGATATTTCCTTTAGAGTGATATTTTCTTTACAGTGATATTTTCTTTAGAGTGATATTTTCTTTACAGTGATATTTTCCTTTAGAGTGATATTTTCTTTACAGTGATATTTTCTTTAGAGTGATATTTTCTTTACAGTGATATTTTCTTTAGAGTGATATTTTCTCTACAGTGATATTTTCTTTAGAGTGATATTTCCTTTAGAGTGATATTTTCTTTAGAGTGATATTTTTCTTTACAGTGATATTTCCTTTACAGTGATATTTTCTTTAGAGTCATATTTTCTTTACAGTGATATTTTCTTTAGAGTGATATTTTCTTTAGAGTGATATTTCCTTTAGAGTGATATTTCCTTTACAGTGATATTTTCTTTAGAGTGATATTTTCTTTACAGTGATATTTTCTTTAGAGTGATATTTTCTTTAGAGTGATATTTTCTTTAGAGTGATATTTTCTTTACAGTGATATTTTCTTTAGAGTGATATTTTCTTTACAGTGATATTTTCTTTAGAGTGATATTTTCTTTAGAGTGATATTTTCTTTAGAGTGATACTTTCTTTACAGTGATATTTTCTTTACAGTGATATTTTCTTTACAGTGATATTTTCTTTACAGTGATACTTTCTTTACAGTGATATTTTCTTTACAGTGATATTTTCTTTACAGTGATATTTTCTTTAGAGTGATAATTTCTTTAGAGTGATATTTTCTTTACAGTGATATTTTCTTTACAGTGATATTTTCTTTCCAGTGATATTTCCTTTACAGTGATATTTTCTTTACAGTGATATTTCCTTTACAGTGATATTTTCTTTACAGTGATATTTCCTTTACAGTGATATTTTCTTTAGAGTGATATTCCTTTACAGTGATATTTCCTTTACAGTGATATTTTCTTTAGAGTGATATTTTCTTTACAGTGATATTTTTCTTTACAGTGATATTTTCTTTAGAGTGATATTTCTCTTTAGAGTGATATTTTCTTTACAGTGATATTTTCTTTAGAGTGATATTTTCTTTACAGTGATATTTTCTTTACAGTGATATTTTTCTTTACAGTGATATTTTCTTTACAGTGATACTTTCTTTAGAGTGATATTTTCTTTAGAGTGATATTTTTCTTTAGAGTGATATTTTCTTTATAGTGATATTTTCTTTACAGTGATATTTTCTTTAGAGTGATATTTTCTTTACAGTGATATTTTCTTTAGAGTGATATTTTCTTTAGAGTGATATTTTCTTTAGAGTGATATTTTTCTTTATAGTGATATTTTCTTTACAGTGATACTTTTCTTTAGAGTGATATTTCTTTAGAGTGATATTTTTCTTTACAGTGATATTTTCTTTAGAGTGATATTTTCTTTAGAGTGATATTTTCTTTACAGTGATATTTTTCTTTACAGTGATATTTTCTTTAGAGTGTTATTTTCTTTACAGTGATATTTTCTTTAGAGTGATAATTTCTTACAGTGATATTTTCTTTAGAGTGATATTTTCTTTAGAGTGATACTTTCTTTACAGTGATATTTTTCTTTACAGTGATATTTTCTTTACGAGTGATATTTTCTTTACAGTGATATTTTCTTTAGAGTGATATTTTCTTTACAGTGATATTTTTCTTTAGAGTGATATTTTCTTTACAGTGATATTTCCTTTAGAGTGATATTTTCTTTACAGTGATATTTTCTTTAGAGTGATATTTTCTTTACAGTGATATTTTCTTTAGAGTGATATTTTCTTTACAGTGATATTTTCTTTAGAGTGATATTTCCTTTAGAGTGATATTTTCTTTAGAGTGATATTTTCTTTACAGTGATATTTCCTTTACAGTGATATTTTCTTTAGAGTGATATTTTCTTTACAGTGATATTTTCTTTAGAGTGATATTTTCTTTAGAGTGATATTTCTTTACAGTGATATTTTCTTTAGAGTGATATTTTCTTTACAGTGATATTTTCTTTAGAGTGATATTTTCTTTAGAGTGATATTTTCTTTAGAGTGATATTTTCTTTAGAGTGATATTTTTCTTTACAGTGATATTTTCTTTAGAGTGATATTTTCTTTACAGTGATATTTTCTTTAGAGTGATATTTTCTTTAGAGTGATATTTTCTTTAGAGTGATACTTTCTTTACAGTGATATTTTCTTTACAGTGATATTTTCTTTAGAGTGATATTTTCTTTACAGTGATATTTTCTTTAGAGTGATATTTTCTTTACAGTGATATTTTCTTTACAGTGATATTTCCTTTACAGTGATATTTTCTTTACAGTGATATTTCCTTTACAGTGATATTTTCTTTACAGTGATATTTCCTTTACAGTGATATTTTCTTTACAGTGATATTTTCTTTACAGTGATAATTCCTTTACAGTGATATTTTCTTTACAGTGATATTTTCTTTACAGTGATATTTCCTTTACAGTGATATTTCCTTTACAGTGATATTTTCTTTAGAGTGATATTTCCTTTACAGTGATATTTTCTTTACAGTGATATTTCCTTTACAGTGATATTTTCTTTACAGAGATATTTTCTTTACAGTGATATTTTCTTTACAGTGATATTTCCTTTACAGTGATATTTCCTTTACAGTGATATTTTCTTTAGAGTGATATTTTCTTTACAGTGATATTTTTCTTTACAGTGATATTTTCTTTAGAGTGATATTTTTCTTTAGAGTGATATTTTCTTTACAGTGACATTTTCTTTACAGTGATATTTTCTTTAGAGTGATATTTTCTTTACAGTGATATTTTCTTTACAGTGATATTTTTCTTTACAGTGATATTTTCTTTACAGTGATACTTTCTTTAGAGTGATATTTTCTTTAGAGTGATATTTTTCTTTAGAGTGATATTTTCTTTATAGTGATATTTTTCTTTACAGTGATATTTTCTTTATAGTGATATTTTCTTTACAGTGATATTTTCTTTAGAGTGATATTTTCTTTAGAGTGATATTTCCATTAGAGTGATATTTTCTTTACAGTGATATTTTTCTTTACAGTGATATTTTCTTTACAGTGATACTTCTTTAGAGTGATATTTTCTTTAGAGTGATATTTTTCTTTACAGTGATATTTTCTTTAGAGTGATATTTTCTTTAGAGTGATATTTTCTTTACAGTGATATTTTCTTTACAGTGATATTTTTCTTTACAGTGATATTTTCTTTACAGTGTTACTTTCTTTACAGTGATATTTTCTTTAGAGTGATATTTTCTTTAGAGTGATATTTTCTTTAGAGTGATATTTTTCTTTACAGTGATATTTCCTTTAGAGTGATATTTTCTTTACAGTGATATTTTCTTTAGAGTGATATTTTCTTTACAGTGATATTTCATTTAGAGTGATATTCTCTTTACAGTGATATTTTCTTTAGAGTGATATTTTCTTTACAGTGATATTTTCTTTACAGTGATATTTTCTTTAGAGTGATATTTTCTTTAGAGTGATATTTTCTTTACAGTGATATTTTCTTTAGAGTGATATTTTCTTTACAGTGATATTTTCTTTACAGTGATATTTCCTTTACAGTGATATTTTCTTTACAGTGATATTTCCTTTACAGTGATATTTTCTTTACAGTGATATTTTTCTTTACAGTGATATTTCCTTTACAGTGATATTTTCTTTAGAGTGATATTTTCTTTACAGGGATATTTTCTTTAGAGTGATATTTTCTTTACAGTGATATTTTCTTTAGAGTGATATTTTCTTTACAGTGATATTTTCTTTAGAGTGATATTTTTCTTTAGAGTGATATTTTCTTTACAGTGATATTTTCTTTAGAGTGATATTTCCTTTAGAGTGATATTTTCTTTAGAGTGATATTTTTCTTTAGAGTGATATTTTTCTTTACAGTGATATTTTCTTTACAGTGATATGTTCTTTACAGTGATATTTTCTTTACAGTGATATTTTCTTTAGAGTGATATTTTCTTTAGAGTGATATTTTCTTTAGAGTGATATTTTTCTTTAGAGTGATATTTTCTTTACAGTGATATTTTCTTTAGAGTGATATTTCCTTTAGAGTGATATTTTCTTTAGAGTGATATTTTTCTTTAGAGTGATATTTTCTTTACAGTGATATGTTCTTTACAGTGATATTTTCTTTACAGTGATATTTTCTTTACAGTGATATTTTTCTTTACAGTGATATTTTCTTTACAGTGATATTTTCTTTACAGTGATATTTTTCTTTACAGTGATATTTTCTTTACAGTGATATTTTCTTTACAGTGATATTTTCTTTACAGTGATATTTCCTTTACAGTGATATTTTCTTTAGAGTGATATTTCCTTTAGAGTGATATTTTCTTTAGAGTGATATTTTTCTTTACAGTGATATTTCCTTTACAGTGATATTTTCTTTAGAGTGATATTTTCTTTACAGTGATATTTTCTTTAGAGTGATATTTTCTTTAGAGTGATATTTTTCTTTACAGTGATATTTCCTTTAGAGTGATATTTTCTTTACAGTGATATTTTCTTTAGAGTGATATTTTCTTTACAGTGATATTTCCTTTAGAGTGATATTTTCTTTACAGTGATATTTTCTTTAGAGTGATATTTTCTTTACAGTGATATTTTCTTTAGAGTGATATTTTCTCTACAGTGATATTTTCTTTAGAGTGATATTTCCTTTAGAGTGATATTTTCTTTAGAGTGATATTTTTCTTTACAGTGATATTTCCTTTACAGTGATATTTTCTTTAGAGTCATATTTTCTTTACAGTGATATTTTCTTTAGAGTGATATTTTCTTTAGAGTGATATTTTCTTTAGAGTGATATTTCCTTTACAGTGATATTTTCTTTAGAGTGATATTTTCTTTACAGTGATATTTTCTTTAGAGTGATATTTTCTTTAGAGTGATATTTTCTTTAGAGTGATATTTTTCTTTACAGTGATATTTTCTTTAGAGTGATATTTTCTTTACAGTGATATTTTCTTTAGAGTGATATTTTCTTTAGAGTGATACTTTCTTTACAGTGATATTTTCTTTACAGTGATATTTTCTTTAGAGTGATATTTTCTTTAGAGTGATATTTTCTTTACAGTGATATTTTCTTTAGAGTGATATTTTCTTTACAGTGATATTTTCTTTACAGTGATATTTCCTTTACAGTGATATTTTCTTTACAGTGATATTTCCTTTACAGTGATATTTTCTTTACAGTGATATTTCCTTTACAGTGATATTTTCTTTACAGTGATATTTTCTTTACAGTGATATTTTCTTTACAGTGATATTTCCTTTACAGTGATATTTTCTTTAGAGTGATATTTTCTTTACAGTGATATTTTTCTTTACAGTGATATTTTCTTTACAGTGATATTTTCTTTAGAGTGATATTTTCTTTAGAGTGATATTTTCTTTAGAGTGATATTTTTCTTTACAGTGATATTTCCTTTACAGTGATATTTTCTTTACAGTGATATTTTCTTTAGAGTGATATTTTCTTTAGAGTGATATTTTCTTTAGAGTGATACTTTCTTTACAGTGATATTTTCTTTACAGTGATATTTTCTTTACAGTGATATTTTCTTTAGAGTGATAATTTCTTTAGAGTGATATTTTCTTTACAGTGATATTTTCTTTACAGTGATATTTTCTTTACAGTGATATTTTCTTTCCAGTGATATTTCCTTTACAGTGATATTTTCTTTACAGTGATATTTCCTTTACAGTGATATTTTCTTTACAGTGATATTTTCTTTACAGTGATATTTCCTTTACAGTGATATTTTCTTTACAGTGATATTTTCTTTACAGTGATATTTCCTTTACAGTGATATTTTCTTTAGAGTGATATTTTCTTTACAGTGATATTTTTCTTACAGTGATATTTTCTTTAGAGTGATATTTCTCTTTAGAGTGATATTTTCTTTACAGTGATATTTTCTTTACAGTGATATTTTCTTTAGAGTGATATTTTCTTTACAGTGATATTTTCTTTACAGTGATATTTTTCTTTACAGTGATATTTTCTTTACAGTGATACTTTCTTTAGAGTGATATTTTCTTTAGAGTGATATTTTTCTTTAGAGTGATATTTTCTTTATAGTGATATTTTTCTTTACAGTGATATTTTCTTTATAGTGATATTTTCTTTACAGTGATATTTTCTTTAGAGTGATATTTTCTTTAGAGTGATATTTTCTTTACAGTGATATTTTTCTTTACAGTGATATTTTCTTTACAGTGATACTTTCTTTAGAGTGATATTTTCTTTAGAGTGATATTTTTCTTTAGAGTGATATTTTCTTTAGAGTGATATTTTCTTTAGAGTGATATTTTCTTTACAGTGATATTTTTCTTTACAGTGATATTTTCTTTACAGTGTTACTTTCTTTACAGTGATATTTTCTTTAGAGTGATACTTTCTTACAGTGATATTTTTCTTTAGAGTGATATTTTCTTTAGAGTGATACTTTCTTACAGTGATATTTTTCTTTACACTGATATTTTCTTTACAGTGATATTTTCTTTACAGTGATATTTTTCTTTAGAGTGATATTTTCTTTACAGTGATATTTTTCTTTAGAGTGATATTTTCTTTACAGTGATATTTTCTTTACAGTGATATTTTCTTTACAGTGATATTTTTCTTTAGAGTGATATTTTCTTTACAGTGATATTTTCTTTACAGTGATATTTTTCTTTACAGTGATATTTTCTTTACAGTGATATTTTCTTTACAGTGATATTTTTCTTTAGAGTGATATTTTCTTTACAGTGATATTTTCTTTACAGTGATATTTTCTCTACAGTGATATTTTTCTTTACAGTGATATTTTTCTTTAGAGTGATATTTTCTTTACAGTGATATTTTCTTTACAGTGATATTTTTCTTTACAGTGATATTTTTATTTACAGTGATATTTTCTTTACAGTGATATTTTCTTTACAGTGATATTTTCTTTAGAGTGATATTTTCTTTACAGTGATATTTTCTTTAGAGTGATATTTTCTTTACAGTGATATTTTCTTTAGAGTGATATTTTCTTTACAGTGATACTTTCTTTAGAGTGATATTTTCTTTACAGTGATATTTTTCTTTACAGTGATATTTTCTTTAGAGTGATATTTTCTTTAGAGTGATATTTTCTTTACAGTGATATTTTCTTTACAGTGATATTTTTCTTTACAGTGATATTTCCTTTACAGTGATATTTTCTTTACAGTGATATTTTCTTTACAGTGATATTTTCTTTACAGTGATATTTTTCTTTAGAGTGATATTTTCTTTAGAGTGATATTTTCTTTACAGTGATATTTTTCTTTACAGTGATATTTTCTTTAGAGTGATATTTTCTTTAGAGTGATATTTTCTTTAGAGTGATCTTTTTCTTTAGAGTGATATTTCTTTCATGTAATTAGCAAGAGTCCATGAGCTAGTGACGTATGGGATATACATTCCTACCAGGAGGGGCAAAGTTTCCCAAACCTCAAAATGCCTATAAATACACCCCTCACCACACCCACAAATCAGTTTTACAAACTTTGCCTCCTATGGAGGTGGTGAAGTAAGTTTGTGCTAGATTCTACGTTGATATGCGCTCCGCAGCAGGTTGGAACCCGGTTTTCCTCTCAGCATGCAGTGAATGTCAGAGGGATGTGAAGAGAGTATTGCCTATTTGAATTCAATGATCTCCTTCTACGGGGTCTATTTCATAGGTTCTCTGTTATCGGTCGTAGAGATTCATCTCTTACCTCCCTGTTCAGATTGACGATATACTCTTATATATACCATTACCTCTACTGATTCTCGTTTCAGTACTGGTTTGGCTTTCTACTACATGTAGATGAGTGTCCTGGGGTAAGTAAGTCTTATTTTTGTGACACTCTAAGCTATGGTTGGGCACTTTTATATAAAGTTCTAAATATTTGTGTTTAAACATTTATTTGCCTTTGTTACAGAAGCATTAGTTATTTTGTTGTGAAGAGCTTATTTCCCAGCAGCAATGCCTGAACCAGCAAGCCAGCGCCTAAGAAGGGCTCCAAGAAAACCGTAACAAGTATCATTCATAAAGAGTTAACTCTTTTTTTTCAGCTTTTAGAAACTATTGTCTAATCACCTCTGGAGCCAGACTGCTAATTGATAAGATGAACTTGTAAACTTGTTATCTTAAGTACTGTAATCCTATTGTGGCCTGTCAAAGGACAGTGCTCTCTATCTAAATGTGTGATGGGGGATTTTGTGCTTCCCCCCCTCTCCCCCTGGGAGTGCCCTGTGTGCATGTAACCTTAATAAAAAGCAGGCTGGGCATCCCAGTCCTGAGTTCTTGTTTGACCCTCAATCGCAGCGTTGACTCGTTTTTGTGGGCAGAAGGGTATCCTAGCGGTACTGCAGCTAAGGGAGATTATTCTATATTTGCGAGACTCATATAGAATACTATGGAAAGCAGCTTCTCCCCTCTTTAGCAATAGGGATCCAGGCTACTAAGCGGTCCATCTCTCAGCGAGACTAAGGGTAACCGTAACATTTGGCGGCAGCGGCGGGATTTTCCTGGATTTCCTAGGAGAGGTACAGAACGGATGGAGAGCGCTTACGAAAAATTGAAGCGTACAACCCAAAAGGATTTACTTGAAAGCAGAGGGGGGTACGCCAGCAACCGGCCGAGGAGAGAGCTGATTGCAGATTTGACCGAACTGGATCAGAGCTTCACAATGGCGGAAACACCGACCACGATTAGTGACGAAAAAACCAGGATTGTTCGGGAAAGGCTCTCATTATACGGGCCGAACCCCTCCATGGAATTGGTACAGCAGTTGATGGCAGAGGCGGACGAGGATATACGAGAGACTCGAGCCCACGAACTCAACCTAGCGAATGCACACTGCAATGCTGAAGCCCCGCAGGTAATCATCCCTGTCGAAAATGCTGGGAGGCCCAAGATACCCTATGCGGCATTTCGACCCTTCCTAGAGAGCGAGACAGGGATTGATGAATATTTGGCGGACTTCGAAAGGCAATGTGCCCTGCACCAGATTCCCAACAGAGAGTGGCCCACGATATTGTCTGGGAAACTATCCGGGCGAGCCCTGGAAGCCTTTCGTACTCTGGGTGCTGAGGAAGTGACACAGTATGAGCTAGTTAAGGAGACACTGTTGCGACGGTACGCTGTAACTCCGGACACGTATCGCCGACAGTTTCGGGGCACGGAAAAGAAGCCTAACGATACCCATATGGAATGGGCGCACCGAATGCGGAGAGCGGCAAATCACTGGCTGAGCGGAAGTAAAGCGGTGACTGGGGAGGAAATTTTACAATTGTTTCTCTTAGAACATTTTTATAATGGCATGGAACAGCAAGGGAAGGAATGGCTGCGAGACAGGCGGCCTTCTACCTTAGAAGAAGCAGCCAAATTGGCCGATGAACATTATGACTCCCGTCTTCACGAACCCATGAACTACCGAGCTCCAGCACGGGTCGAACCCAGAGAGGTTTACCGTGCACCCCCTCGTACTGAATTCCGAGCCCCGGTGCCCACAAGGCCCGTCCGACACTCAGGACCACCCAATAACAGCTCTGAGCGTCCCAGACCGACTTGCCACCGATGCAAGCAACCAGGGCATTTCATGGCTAGCTGCCCCCTTAATACGCACCAGACACCCAGGAATTACAATTACCCCTCTGGGTCCTATCGTCCGGCCCGGGCCCTCTGTGTTAACCAAGAGGCCCCTATGGAGGGATATGTGGGGCCGCTTCATGAGGCAGACCCTGTATAAGCTGCCTCAGATAACCGCCAGCACCATCGGCAGAGGGTATGGCTCGAGGGGCGATCTACCGAGGGATTGCGAGACACAGGGGCTACTATCACGCTGGTACAGAGTCATTTGGTGCCAGAGCACAAGCGATCCGGACAGACTGTGGCCGTTAGAGTGGCGGGGGGGGATGTGTACAAAATTCCAACAGCTAAAGTGCATCTTGATTGGGGAGCGGGAAAGGGGGCTGTGAACGTGGGCCTAATGGATAATTTACCTGCCGAAGTACTACTGGGCAACGATTTGGGCCCCATGACTTCTGCCTATGCTCCAGTATGCAACAACGAGGCGGACCCAGTGACTACACGGGCCCAAGCCCGGACGGAGCGAGAGCTCTCACCAGTGCGGGAGACACAGGTAAGACCTACCCCGACCTTGCCTGACAGGTTAGGCCCCATACCCTGGGACACCCCAGATGCTTTCGAGGCAGAGTCTAAGACTGACCCGACCTTACAAAAGTACCGGGAACGAGCAGAGACCGGAGGGGGCGGGGCAGATAATGAAACATTCTTATGGGAAAAAGGGAAACTATACCGCTGGACAGAGAAAAGGGGACAGCGTAGGCGACAGCTGGTAGTGCCCCACAAATACCGTCAAGAAATCCTCAAAATAGGCCACGACATCCCCTTAGCAGGCCACCTAGCCGTTACCCGTACCCTACACCGCATTACTCACACGTTCTTTTGGCCAGGGGTGCACGCTGACGTTAGAACTTACTGTAACACCTGCGATGTGTGTCAACGAGTAGGAAGGCGAGGCGATCACCCTAAAGCCCAGCTAGTAAATATGCCCATTGTAGAGGAACCCTTCAGCCGGGTTGCTATTGACCTAGTGGGACCACTGGCTACCCCTAGTCCCTCCGGTAAGCGATACATTCTTACCGTAGTGGACTACGCTACCAGGTACCCAGAGGCTGTCGCCCTATCCAACATACAAGCGGATACGGTAGCGAATGCACTAGTACAGGTGTTCTCCCGGGTAGGATTTCCAAAAGAAATCCTATCCGACCGAGGCACCCAATTTACGGCTGAATTGACCCAACAACTCTGGCAGGTTTGCAAAATTAAGTCCCTCCTGAGCTCCCCATACCACCCCCAGACGAACGGGCTGTGTGAGAGGTTCAATGGGACCCTCAAGCAAATGCTCAAGACGTTCACTCAGGAATACCGAGACTGGGAACGCTTCCTGCCGCACCTCCTATTTGCTTATCGGGAGGTGCCCCAGGAAACGACAGGGTTCTCTCCCTTCGAGTTGCTCTACGGAAGAAAGGTACGGGGACCCCTAAACCTGATCCGGGAGCACTGGGAGGGAGAGATGGAGGCTGATGGTGTCCCCATTGTGCCATACGTGCTGGAACTCAGGGACCGAATGGAGCAATTAGCCAAATCCGTGCGGGCTAATCTCCAGTTGGCCCAGAGAAGACAGAAAGTATGGTACGATCGGGGGGCCCGAAAGAGAATCTTCACCATAGGACAAAAGGTGTTAGTACTTAAGCCGGTGAAGACAGACAAATTGCAGGCGTCCTGGCAGGGTCCCTACCAGATCGTAGAGAAAAGGGGAGACACCACTTATGTGATAGCTAGCTGCCACGACAACAATCTTAGAAAGACATTCCATGTAAACATGCTCAAGGAATATTTTGAGCGGCCAGAGAACGTGACGGCCGTATGTTGTTCCCCTCAGGAAGACCCCGACAGTTTACCCATTCCAGACCTATTAGAAAAGAGCCTCCCCACAGGTATAGTGGCGCAGGTTCAGATAGGGGACCGACTTAGCCCCACTGAAAGGGAGCAGCTCAACCAACTCCTCCAGTCTAAACACCTCACCTTCTCCCCGAAGCCAAGGTACACTACTTTAACCACCCACCAGGTAGATACTCCGGGACAAGCTCCCTTGCGCCAGGCTCCGTACCGAATCCCCGAAGCAGTTAGGACAGGAATGAAGAAGGAGATCGATGAGATGCTCCAGCTCAGGGTAATTGAGCCCTCCGATAGTCCCTGGGCCTCCCCAGTTGTCTTGGTGCCCAAGAAAGATGGGACCACCCGGTTCTGCGTATACTATCGGAGGCTCAATGAAAATACCGTGACGGACGCTTACCCTATGCCCAGGGTAGACGAGCTACTCGATCGTATAGCCAGGGGAAATTACCTGACCACTATTGACCTCTGCAAAGGTTACTGGCAGATTCCCCTGGCCCCGGAGGCTATCCCCAAGTCGGCATTCGTCACCCCATTCGGCTTATATCAGTTTAGGGTAATGCCGTTTGGGATGAAGAATGCCCCAGCTACATTCCAGCGCTTGGTGGATAGGCTCCTGGATGGCTTCCAGAGTTTTGCTTGCGCCTACCTGGACGACATAGCGATCCACAGTGAGTCCTGGGAGGACCACTTAGCTCATGTGGGAATGGTTCTGGATCAGATCCGGGCTGCTGGCCTGACTCTGATGCCAGAAAAATGCCACTTTGGGATGGCCGAGGTACAGTACCTGGGTCACCAGGTGGGGTGTGGAAAGCAGCGACCAGAGCCGGCCAAAATAGAAGCTGTCGCCAATTGGCCCACCCCCATCACTAAGACTCAGGTCCTAGCCTTCCTGGGCACGGCAGGGTACTATAGACGGTTCGTACCAGACTACAGCACACTTGCCAAACCCCTGACTGACTTGACCAAGAAGAACTTACCTCGACAGGTCCTGTGGTCTCCCCACTGTGAAACGGCTTTCCAGGCTCTCAAAAATGCTCTAATTAACGCTCCTGTCTTGGCGGCCCCAGCCCTTAACAAACGTTTTATCGTCCATACAGATGCTTCCATGTTCGGGCTGGGAGCCGTCCTCAGCCAAGTAGGCGAAGATGGAGGGGAGCATCCAGTTGCCTACATCAGCCGGAAGCTCCTGCCCCGCGAAGTCAGCTATGCAGCGGTCGAAAAGGAGTGTTTGGCTTTGGTGTGGGCATTAAAGAAATTGACTCCCTATTTATATGGTCAGGAGTTCACTCTGGTCACCGACCATAACCCGTTGGTGTGGCTGAACCGGGTCTCTGGAGATAACGGCAGGCTATTACGTTGGAGCTTATCGTTGCAACCCTTCAATTTCACCATTACTTACAGACCTGGGAAACAGAATGGCAACGCCGACGGGTTGTCCAGACAAACCGACCTCAGCCCCGCATAATCAGCGGTCTGGACAGCCTTAGTCTGCCCCGAAAAGGGGTCAGACCGTGTCTGCCAGAGTGTTCCACAGAAAGGGAGCACTGTTACAGAAGCATTAGTTATTTTGTTGTGAAGAGCTTATTTCCCAGCAGCAATGCCTGAACCAGCAAGCCAGCGCCTAAGAAGGGCTCCAAGAAAACCGTAACAAGTATCATTCATAAAGAGTTAACTCTTTTTTTTCAGCTTTTAGAAACTATTGTCTAATCACCTCTGGAGCCAGACTGCTAATTGATAAGATGAACTTGTAAACTTGTTATCTTAAGTACTGTAATCCTATTGTGGCCTGTCAAAGGACAGTGCTCTCTATCTAAATGTGTGATGGGGGATTTTGTGCTTCCCCCCCTCTCCCCCTGGGAGTGCCCTGTGTGCATGTAACCTTAATAAAAAGCAGGCTGGGCATCCCAGTCCTGAGTTCTTGTTTGACCCTCAATCGCAGCGTTGACTCGTTTTTGTGGGCAGAAGGGTATCCTAGCGGTACTGCAGCTAAGGGAGATTATTCTATATTTGCGAGACTCATATAGAATACTATGGAAAGCAGCTTCTCCCCTCTTTAGCAATAGGGATCCAGGCTACTAAGCGGTCCATCTCTCAGCGAGACTAAGGGTAACCGTAACAGCCTTGATTCAGGATGTTCAATATTCCTTATTTCAGACAGTCAGTTTCATTATTTGGGATAATGCATTTGAATAATCAATTTTGTTTACCTTAAAATTTGACTTTTTTTCCCTGTGGGCTGTTAGGCTCGCGGGGGCTGAAAATGCTTCATTTTATTGCGTCATTCTTGGCGCGGACTTTTTTGGCGCAAAAATTTTTCTTTGTTATTTCCGGTGTCGTACTTGTCGCCGGAAGTTGCGTCATTTTTGACGGTTTTGCACCAAAAATGTTGGCGTTACCGGATGTGGCGTCATTTTTGGCGCTAAAAGCATTTAGGCGCCAAATAATGTGGGCGTCTTTTTTGGCGCCAAAAAATATGGGCGTTATTTTTGTCTCCACATTATTTAAGTCTCATTATTTATTGCTTCTGGTTGCTAGAAGCTTGTTCACTGGCATTTTTTCCCATTCCTGAAACTGTCATTTAAGGAATTTGATCAATTTTGCTTTATATGTTGTTTTTTCTTTTACATATTGCAAGATGTCTCAGATTGATCCTGAATCAGAAGATACTTCTGGAAAATCGCTGCCTGGTCTACTGATCTACTAAAGTTAAGTGTATTTGCTGTAAACTTATGGTATCTGTTCCTCCAGCTGTTGTTTGTAATGAATGTCATGACAAACTTGTTAATGCAGATAATATTTCCTTTAGTAATGTTACATTACCTGTTGCTGTTCCATCAACATCTAATACTCAGAGTGTTCCTGTTAACATAAGAGATTTTGTTTCTAAATCCATTAAGAAGGCTATGTCTGTTATTCCTCCTTCTAGTAAACGTAAAAGGTCTTTTAAAACTTCTCATTTTTCAGATGAATTTTTAAATGAACATCATCATTCTGATTCTGATAATAATTCCTCTGGTTCAGAGGATTCTGTTTCAGAGGTTGATGCTGATAAATCTTCATATTTATTCAAAATGGAATTTATTCGTTCTTTACTTAAAGAAGTCTTAATTGCTTTAGAAATAGAGGATTCTGGCCCTCTTGATACTAAATCTAAACGTTTAAATAAGGTTTTTAAATCTCCTGTAGTTATTCCAGAAGTTTTTCCTGTCCCTGATGCTATTTCTGAAGTAATTTCCAGGGAATGGAATAATTAGGGTAATTCATTTACTCCTTCTAAACGTTTTAAGCAATTATATCCTGTGCCATCTGACAGATTAGAGTTTTGGGACAAAATCCCTAAGGTTGATGGGGCTATCTCTACTCTTGCTAAACGTACTACTATTCCTACGGCAGATAATACTTCCTTTAAGGATCCTTTAGATAGGAAAATTGAATCCTTTCTAAGAAAAGCTTACTTATGTTCAGGTAATCTTCTTAGACCTGCTATATCTTTAGCGGATGTTGCTGCAGCTTCAACTTTTTGGTTGGAAGCTTTAGCGCAGCAAGTAACAGATCATAATTCTCATAGCATTGTTAATCTTCTTCAACATGCTAATAATTTTATTTGTGATGCCATATTTGATATCATTAGGGTTCATGTCAGGTATATGTCTCTAGCTATTTTAGCTAGAAGAGCTTTATGGCTTAAAACTTGGAATGCTGATATGTCTTCCAAGTCAACTTTGCTTTCCCTTTCTTTCCAGGGTAATAAATTATTTGGTTCACAGTTGGATTCCATTATTTCAACTGTTACTGGGGGGAAAGGAACTTTTTTACCACAGGATAAAAAAATCTAAAGGTAAATTTAGGTCTACTAATCGTTTTCGTTCCTTTCGTCACAATAAGGAACAAAAGCCTGATCCTTCCCCTACAGGAGCGGTATCAGTTTGGAAACCATCTCCAGTCTGGAATAAATCCAAGCCTTTTAGAAAGCCAAAGCCAGCTCCCAAGTCAACATGAAGGTGCGGCCCTCATTCCAGCCCAGCTGGTAGGGGGCAGATTACGATTTTTCAAAGAAATTTGGATCAATTCGATTCACAATCTTTGGATTCAAAACATTGTTTCACAAGGGTACAGAATAGGCTTCAAGATAAGGCCTCCTGCAAGAAGATTTTTTCTTTCCCGTGTCCCAGTAAATCCAGTGAAGGCTCAAGCATTTCTGAAATGTGTTTCAGATCTAGAGTTAGCTGGAGTAATTGTGCCAGTTCCAGTTCTGGAACAGGGGCTGGGGTTTTACTCAAATCTCTTTATTGTACCAAAGAAGGAGAATTCCTTCAGACCAGTTCTGGATTTAAAAATATTGAATCATTATGTAAGGATACCAACATTCAAAATGGTAACTATAAGGACTATTCTGCCTTTTGTTCAGCAAGGGCATTATATGTCCACAATAGATTTACAGGATGCATATCTGCATATTCCGATTCATCCAGATCACTATCAGTTTCTGAGATTCTCTTTCCTAGACAAGCATTACCAGTTTGTGGCTCTGCCGTTTGGCCTAGCAACAGCTCCAAGGATTTTTACAAAGGTTCTCGGTGCCCTTCTGTCTGTAATCAGAGAACAGGGTATTGTGGTATTTCCTTATTTGGACGATATCTTGGTACTTGCTCAGTCTTCACATTTAGCAGAATCTCATACGAATCGACTTGTATTGTTTCTTCAAAAACATGGTTGGAGGATCAATTTACCAAAAAGTTCATTGATTCCTCAGACAAGGGTAACCTTTTTAGGTTTCCAGATAGATTCAGTGTCCATGACTCTATCTCTGACAGACAAGAGACGTCTAAAATTGGTTTCAGCTTGTCGAAGCCTTCAGTCTCAATCATTCCCTTCTGTAGCCTTATGCATGGAAATTCTAGGTCTTATGACTGCTGCATCGGACGCGATCCCCTTTGCTCGTTTTCACATGCGACCTCTTCAGCTCTGTATGCTGAACCAGTGGTGCAGGGATTATACAAAGATATCTCAATTAATATCTTTAAAACCGATTGTACAACACTCTCTGACGTGGTGGACAGACCACCATCGTTTAGTTCAGGGGGCTTCTTTTGTTCTTCCGACCTGGACTGTGATTTCAACAGATGCAAGTCTGACAGGTTGGGGAGCTGTTTGGGGGTCTCTGACAGCACAAGGGGTTTGGGAATCTCAGGAGTTGAGATTACCAATCAACATTTTGGAACTCCGTGCAATTTTCAGAGCTCTTCAGTCATGAAGAGAGAGTCATTCATTTGTTTTCAGACGGACAATGTCACAACCGTGGCATATGTCAATCATCAAGGAGGGACTCACAGTCCTCTGGCTATGAAAGAAGTATCTCGAATACTGGTATGGGCGGAATCCAGCTCCTGTCTAATTTCTGCGGTTCATATCCCAGGTATAGACAATTGGGAAGTGGATTATCTCAGTCGCCAAACGTTACATCCGGGCGAATGGTCTCTTCACCCAGAGGTATTTCTTCAGATTGTTCAAATGTGGGGACTTCCAGAGATAGATCTGATGGCTTCTCATCTAAACAAGAAACTTCCCAGGTATCTGTCCAGATCCAGGGATCCTCAGGCGGAGGCAGTGGATGCATTGTCACTTCCTTGGAAGTATCATCCTGCCTATATCTTTCCGCCTCTAGTTCTCCTTCCAAGAGTGATTTCCAAGATTCTAAAGGAGTGCTTGTTTGTTCTGTTGGTGGCTCCAGCATGGCCTCACAGGTTTTGGTATGCGGATCTTGTCCGGATGGCCACTTGCCAACCGTGGACTCTTCCATTAAGACCAGACCTTCTATCGCAAGGTCCTTTTTTCCATCAGGATCTCAAATCCTTAAATTTGAAGGTATGGAGATTGAACGCTGGATTCTCAGTCATAAAGGTTTCTCTTACTCAGTAATTAATACTATGTTACAGGCTCGTAAATCTGTATCTAGGAAGATATATTATCGAGTCTGGAAGATTTACATTTCTTGGTGTTCTTCTCATCATTTTTCTTGGCATTCTTTTAGAATTCCTAGAATTTTACAGTTTCTTCAGGATGGTTTGGATAAAGGTTTGTCTGCAAGTTCCTTGAAAGGACAAATCTCTGCTCTTTCTGTTCTTTTCCACAGAAAGATTGCTAGTCTTCCTGATATTCATTGTTTTGTACAGGCTTTGGTTCATATAAAACCTGTTATTAAGTCAATTTCTCCTCCTTGGAGTTTGAATTTGGTTCTGGGGGCTCTTCAAGCTCCTCCGTTTGAACCTATGCATTCGCTGGACATTAAATTACTTTCTTGGAAAGTTTTGTTTCTTTTGGCCATCTCTTCTGCTAGAAGAGTTTCTGAATTATCTTCTCTTTCTTGTGAGTCTCCTTTTCTGATTTTTCATCAGAATAAGGCGGTGTTGCGAACTTCTTTTAAATTTTTACCTAAGGTTGTGAATTATTACAACATTAGTAGAGAAATTGAGGTTCCTTCATTGTGTCCTAATCCTAAGAATTCTAAGGAAAGATCGTTGCATTCTTTGGATGTAGTTAGAGCATTGAAATATTATGTTGAAGCTACTAAAAATTTCCGAAAGACTTCTAGTCTATTTGTTATCTTTTCCGGTTCTAGGAAAGGTCAGAAGGCCTCTGCCATTTCTTTGGCGTCTTGGTTAAAGTCTTTGATTCATCATGCTTATGTTGAGTCGGGTAAAACTCCGCCTCAAAGGATTACAGCTCATTCTACTAGGTCAGTTTCTACTTCCTGGGCGTTTAGGAATGAAGCTTCGGTTGATCAGATTTGCAAAGCAGCAACTTGGTCTTCTTTGCATACTTTTACTAAATTCTACCATTTTGATGTGTTTTCTTCTTCTGAAGCAGTTTTTGGTAGAAAAGTACTTCAGGCAGCTGTTTCAGTTTGATTCTTCTGCTTATAATTTCAGTTTTTTCATTATAAGATTTAAA
The DNA here is from genome assembly GCF_027579735.1 of Bombina bombina. NCBI lineage: Eukaryota > Metazoa > Chordata > Amphibia > Anura > Bombinatoridae > Bombina > Bombina bombina. The sequence continues at coordinate 1,447,613,201 of NC_069500.1, read as the reverse complement.
CTTTGTTTTGGGTGTGGATTATTTTCAGCGGAATTGGCTGTCTTTATTTTATCCCTCCCTCTCTAGTGACTCTTGCGTGGAAGATCCACATCTTGGGTAGTCATTATCCCATACGTCACTAGCTCATGGACTCTTGCTAATTACATGAAAGAAAACATAATTTATGTAAGAACTTACCTGTGATGATTACTTTTATTAATTTTACAATAAAGTAAATATTCACTTTGTCTGAGTGTTTGCTTTCATTATCTCCCTAATAACATTACTAGTTAAAAGGGAACCTGTATGAAAGCGAAGTTTCTTTAGGATTAGTAACAAATATAACAGATCTCTGAACTGAAATTCTAACAGTCAGAAAGACTCACACCAAAGTATTAATATAAGTAAGAATATGGTTGCTATAATATAGATAAACGAATTGACATATAAATAAAGTCGCAATACTGCCTCTATGCTTACAACAGTATTCAGTAGTAAAGTTGGTTAATACTAGTGCATCTAATGTAATAATATTGAGATATTAATGCTGTTTTGATGAAGTTGAAAAGCATCAAATATATTTTGTCTGAGTAGGCGCTGTAAACAACTTCTTAAATACGAGGTGGAGAGGGTAGCATTTGTGAATATAGTTGGAGATCTCTTTTATAGCATGCTTTTTATGGATAGATATGTACATACCTTATAAGATTCTTATATATATATTAATTACCCGTTATATGCAATTTGAATGTTCGTGTTGCTCCGTGCTGAGTACTCAGCGTCTCTGGGCAGAGAGGAGCGCTGCACGCTCAGGTTGTGGAGCGGGTGGATAACGTCACTGTGCTGAAGAGGCTTGCTCGGGAGTTCCGCCTTACAGCTGACTTACTGAGAAGTGCCGATATAGATAGCAACAGTGCTCAGTTGTTTGAATTGGAGATTCCGGTTTAGGAAATGGAAATGAAAACAGAGTGATTAGTTTCACAGGATTATTGTCCCAATAAGCTCTAAAAGTTCTTAGAGAGGTTTAAGCTGGCAACAATTAAAATAAGCAGATACTTAGGAGGATTATAGCAAACTTCCCTCACACTGCAATAATCAAGCAATGCAGTGAGGAGAAGGTGTGACTTAAATAGGGCTAAAGGATAGGGAGGAGATCTTGAATTAAAGGTATAGACTTTAGTCAAGATCATGACAGATCCCCCTCGTCAAGAACCCCCCCCCCCACGAGATTGGGGTCCAGGCTTCAGAGGATAAGATGAGTGAAAATCCCTCAACAAAGCCAGTGCATTCAAATCCCGTAAGGGAACCCAAGAATTTTCACTGTCATCATATCCTTTCCAGTGAACCAGGTATTCCAATGACCCTCTACGACGTCTAGAGTCCATTATGACTTCAACTTTGTAATCCAGAGGATCTAGGAGTGGAGTTCTGTAGACAAGAGGTTGTGAAACCCCTTTTCCCTGGTAGGGTTTCAAAAGCGAAACATGAAAGGTGGGATGGATATGCATATCTGTTGGTAGTTTCAAAGTCACTGCGTTGTCATTGATAATTTTAACAATGGGAAACGGACCAATAAACTGATCAGCTAGTTTTTTGGTAGGTACTGGTAGTTTGATGTTTCTAGTGGACAACCAAACAAGATCATTCAGGTTATACACTGGTGCTGGTATTCGTTTTTTGTCATAATATGTTTTCTGAGACTTTTTCGCCTCACTCAAATGATTTTGCAGTGTCGTCATGACTGACTTCAGAGTGTCAGTGTAAGTTGAAACTGAAGGAGACTGTGAACAAGTTAAAGTGTCGGGATAAGATCTGGGATGATAACCATATGTGGCAAAAAACAGAGTTACTTTCGTTGATGAATTAACAGAATTATTATAAGCGAACTCAGCATTCGGCAACAGAGTGTACCAGTCATTCTGCAGTGTTGAAATGAAGCATCTGAGATACTGCTCCAAGGTCTGATTCAGTCGCTCAGTGAGTCAGTTAGATTGCGGATGAAATGCCGTAGTGAACTTAAGAGTTATTTGCAATGTTTGACATAGATATCTCCAAAATTTAGAGGTAAATTGACTACCTCGGTCTGATACAATAGAAGTTGGTAATCCATGTAGCTTAACAATGTGGTCATTAAATACTGTAGCCGTTGTGATGGCTGTAGGTGTCTTCTTTAATGGAATAAAATGTGTCAATCTCGTTAGATGATCCACAACTACCATTATAGTGTTATGAGCATGTGATTGTGGTAAATCCACAATAAAATCTAACAAAATTACATCCCATGGTTTCTGTGGTATAGGTAGTGGATGTAGTAATCCATATGGTTTATGGTGCTCTTTCTTTTTAGTTGCACAAATTTGACAATTGGAAATATACTCTTGGATTGCCAATTTCATTTGTGGCCACCAGTAGTTTCTATTGATTAACTCATTCGTTTTTTCAATACCAGGGTGTCCAGCTAATGGAATATTATGGTGTTGTTGAATGATCTGTTTTCTTAAACAGATTGGTACATACATTTTTTCTTTATACTTATATAGACCTGAGTCAGGAGAACAGATAGGAGGTATTTCTAAATCAGATTGTTGTGCCCGATACAAGTCTGAGGTTACCAAAGTAGTAGAACCAATTATTTTGGAGAGAGGAATTACTTGAGTCATGTTTTCAGATTCTTCAGTTGATTCAAAAGACCTGGAGAGAGCATCAGCTTTTATATTCTTAGTACCGGGTATATGTGTGAGGGTAAAATTGAATCGATCCAGGAAGAGTGCCCATCGGACTTGTCTGGAAGATAATGTTTTATTCTTTTTAAGATATTGGAGATTCTTGTGGTCTGTGAACACTTGAAATGGCTGTGTGGTACCTTCAAGTAGGTGTCTCCAATGTTCCATAGACGACTTCATAGCTAATAACTCCTTATCTCCAACTGAATAGTTTCTTTCTGCTGGAGTTAATCGCCGAGAGAAGTAGGCTACAGGATGTTGAAAAGAATCTTCATGTCCAGGTTGTGAGAGTATTGCTCCGATTCCTACGTTAGACGCGTCAACCTCCAGAGTATATGATAATTCAGGATCAGGTAAGCGTAAAACTGGTGCTGTAGTAAATTCTTTTTTCAGTTGTTGAAAAGCTTGTTCGGTTTCTAAATCCCATATATATTTCTGTTTCCCAGTCAGTTGAGTCAAAGGTTGAACAATTGTGGAGAAGTTATTGATGAATTTTCTGTAAAAATTGGTAAAACCCAAGAACCTCTGTAAGGATTTCATAGAGGTTGGGGTTGGCCAGTTTGCTATAGCTGTTAATTTTTCCGGATCCATTTGTATACCTTTGGGTGAGATGATATACCCTAGGAATTTGATGGTGTCTTTATGAAAATGACATTTTTCCATCTTTGCATACAAATGATGATCTCTCAGGGTTGCTAAAACCCATCTGACATGCTTTTTGTGATCTGTTAAATTTTTCGAATATATGAGAATATCGTCCAGATACACAATTACACAAACATCCATCAATTCTTTAAATATTTCATTTATAAAGAATTGGAATGTTGCTGGAGCATTTGTTAATCCAAAAGGCATTACATTATATTGGAACAATCCATATCTGGTTTTGAATGCTGTCTTCCACTCATCCCCGGACTTCATACGAATTAAATTGTATGCGCCTTTAAGATCTAGCTTCGTAAAGATAGTTGCTCCATGAAGGCGTTCAATAATTTCAGGGATGAGTGGCAAAGGATAACGATTTTTAATGGTGACAGCATTTAATGCTCGATAGTCTATGATCGGTCTGAGTGTTCCGTCTTTGTTTGTCACAAAGAAAATAGCGGAAGTGATAGGAGATGAAGAAGGGGTAATAAAACCCTTTTTAAGATTTTCATCCAAATATTCTCTCAGATGTTTTAATTCTTTCTGGGAGAGAGGAAAAATCCTTCCTGATGGTATTTCTATGCCAGGTTTAGTATCTATCGGGCAATCGAAATGCCTGTGAGGTGGAAGTGTTTCAGCATGTTTTAAATTGAACACATCACTAAACTCTTTCTATTCATCAGGTAGTATTGATGTTATATGTCCTATTGTTAGGTAGGGATAACAGGTGTCTAAACAATATTGTGATGTGAATGTAATATGATTATGTGACCAGTCAATAGATGGGTTATGTTTCTGTAGCCAAGGGTACCCTAGAATTATTGGGTGTATGGGTCTAGGAATAACATCAAATGTTAGGAATTCTTTATGTCCGTCAGGGGTGATTGTCAATAGCGGTATTGTTTGATGAGTGATAGGACCCTTTAAAATTTGTGTACCATCTATGACCCTTACAAAGACAGGACAGTTTTTCTGCATAATTGGAATTTTATTTGAATTCACAATAGATTCATCTATAAATAGACCTTCTGCTCCTGAATCAACGATTGCCTCGTTCTGCACCTGTTGATGATCCCACTGTAAAGACAAGTTTAATACAAGGAGGGTTTGTTTTTTAGGTATTTCAACTTGGTAATCTTTGTTAAACTTACCCTTCTTTTGACGTAGAAGGTTTGGACAACTGGCGACATCATGCTCCTTACTGGCACAATACAAACACAAATTGGCTAATCGCCTTCTTTGTTTCTCTTCCTGAGTAAGAGGTCTGCGTATAGTTCCAATTTCCATTGGGACAGGAGTGGAAGAAGCTTTCTCAGTATAGGAATGAAAAGGTTTCTTAAGAGTGCCTTCAAATTGATGTCTCTCACTCTTTCTTTCACGATATCTCCTGTCTATGGCAATACATAACTTAATGAGAGCTTCCAATGTTTCAGGATAATCTACCCTTGAGAGCTCATCTTTCAGGTGCTCAGAAAGGCCCAATCGGAATTGATTTTTTAAACTAACTGAGTTCCACTGTGAGTCAGTGGCCCATAGCTGAAAATCAGCTATGTAATCCTCTACTGCTCTTTTCCCTTGTTTGAGGGATCTTAACCTCTGTTCAGCAGTCTGTTGTTTGTTGATGTCATCATACAGTACTGCCATTGTAAGGAAAAAAATTTCTAATGAGTTTAGTAGAGGATCTTCACTTTCTAGAAACCTATTTGCCCATGCTCGAGGCTCCCCTGATAGATAAGATATAGCGGTGTACACTTTAATTTTGTCAGTACGGTAGGTTCTAGGTTTCAAAGTAAAAAGTAACATGCAAGCATTTTTAAACTCGCGAAATTTAGTGCGATCTCCACTAAATGGTATGGGGGGGTTTACATGTGGCTCAGGTATTTCATTTGTTTTTTGAGTAATGCATTCATTGAGAACTCGTTTTAAAGTACTGTTCTCATTTTTTATCTCTGTTAGTCCTTGGGCTAATATTTCCACTTTTTGATTCAGTGAGGTAATTTGATTTGACATTTCTAGGAGATCCATGATCAACCTGGAATTAAGTGCAAATGGAAATTTAATTTTTTAGGCTTGATTATTCTGTGATGATTACTTTTATTAATTTTACAATAAAGTAAATATTCACTTTGTCTGAGTGTTTGCTTTCATTATCTCCCTAATAACATTACTAGTTAAAAGGGAACCTGTATGAAAGCAAAGTTTCTTTAGGATTAGTAACAAATATAACAGATCTCTGAACTGAAATTCTAACAGTCAGAAAGACTCACACCAAAGTATTAATATAAGTAAGAATATGGTTGCTATAATATAGATAAACGAATTGACATATAAATAAAGTCACAATACTGCCTCTATGCTTACAACAGTATTCAGTAGTAAAGTTGGTTAATACTAGTGCATCTAATGTCATAATATTGAGATATTAATGCTGTTTTGATGAAATTGAAAAGTATCAAATATATTGTCTGAGTAGGCGCTGTAAACAACTTCTTAAATACGAGGTGGAGAGGGTAGCATTTGTGAATATAGTTGGAGATCTCTTTTATAGCATGCTTTTTATGGATAGATATGTACATACCTTATAAGATTCTTATATATATATTAATTACCCGTTATATGCAATTTGAATGTTCGTGCTGGTCCGTGCTGAGTACTCAGCGTCTCTGGGCAGAGAGGAGCGCTGCACGCTCAGGTTGTGGAGCGGGAGGATGACATCACTGTGCTGAAGAGGCTTGCTCAGGAGTTCCGCCTTACAGCTGACTTACTGAGAAGTGCCTATATAGATAGCAACAGTGCTCAGTTGTTTGAATTGGAGATTCCGGTTTAAGAAATGGAAATGAAAACAGAGTGATTAGTTTCACAGGATTATTGTCCCAATAAGCTCTAAAAGTTCTTAGAGAGGTTTAAGCTGGCAACAATTAAAATAAGCAGATACTTAGGAGGATTATAGCAAACTTCCCTCAGACTGCAATAATCAAGCAATGCAGTGAGGAGAAGGTGTGACTTAAATAGGGCTAAAGGATAGGGAGGAGATCTTGAATTAAAGGTATAGGGGCCTAGTTATCAAGCCGTCAACCTCAAATACGCTGGAATTCCGCAGCGTATTTGTGGCGAGGCTGATTCGCCTTAGTTATCAAAGGCTCGAGACCGGCAAAAGTAGAATTTTGTGACGTAAACTTCGATCCGCCGGACTCAGTCCGACACAGATCGATTCTTACGTCACTCCAGATGTTCCGCACACAAGTGCGGCACATTCTCACTACTTTTGCTAGTTATCAAAAAACTAGCAGGTACGCTCGGCACTTTTACGGCCCAGCGTACCTGGTTTTCAAAGCGCCAGCCTGGAGGCGGCGGATCCCATAGGAATCAATGGGAGTTTGACCATAGCGAAAGTACAAGTTCGCTGCTGACAGACATCCCATTGATTCCTATGGGAGCTGTCTACACCTAACACCCTAACATGTACCCCGAGTCTAAACACCGCTAATCTGACCCCCCCTACACCGCTGCAACTAAATAAAGTTATTACCCCCTAAACCGCCGCTCCCGGAGCCCACGGCAACTATAATAAATGTATTAACCCCTAAACCGCCGCTCCCTGAACCCGCCGCAACCTATATTAAATGTATTAACCCCTATCCTGCCCCCCCTACACCGTCGCCACCTATAATAAATTTATTAACCCCTATCCTGCCCCCCACTACGCCGCCGCCACTGTAATAAAATTATTAACCCCTAAACCTAAGTCTAACCCTAACCCTAACGCCCCCCTAACTTAAATAATTAATTAAATAAATCTAAATAAATTAACTCTTATTAACTAAATGAATCCTATTTAAAACTAAATACTTACCTTTAAAATAAACCCTAATATAGCTACAATATAATTAATAATTATATTATAGCTATCTTAGGATTTATATTTATTTTACAGGTAACTTTGTATTTATTTTAGCTAGTTAGAATAGTTATTAAATAGTTATTAACTATTTAATAACTACCTAGCTAAAAGAAATACAAAATTACCTGTAAAATAAATCCTAACCTAAGTTACAATTAAACCTAATACTACACTATCATTAAATTAACTAAATAAACTACCTACAAATAACTAAAATTAAATACAATTACATAAACTAACTAAAGTACAAAAAATAAAAAAAGCTAAGTTACAAAAAATAAAAAAGTAAGTTACAAACACGTTAAAAATATTACAACAATTTTAAGCTACTTACACCTAATCTAAGCCCCCTAATAAAATAACAAACCCCCCAAAATAAGAAAAATCCCTACCCTATTCTAAATTAAATAAATTTCAAAGCTCTTTTACCTTACCAGCCCTTAAAAGGGCCATTTGTGGGGGCATGCCCCAAAAAGTTCAGCTCTTTTGCCTGTAAAAGAAAAATACAACCCCCCCAACATTAAAACCCACCACCCACATACCCCTAATCTAACCCAAACCCCCCTTACAAAAACCTAACACTAATCCCCTGAAGATCATCCTACCTTGAGTCGTCTTCACTCAGCCGAGCCACCGATGGAACTGAAGAGGACATCCGGAGCGGAAGAAGTTAATCCTCCAAGCGGCGCTGAAGAAATCTTCCATCCGATGAAGTCATCATCCAGGCGGCGCTGAAGAAGTCTTTGATCCGGCCGATGTCATCTTCCAAGAGGCGCTGAAGAGGTCTTCTATCCGGGTGAAGTCATCTTCCAAGCCGGGTCTTGAATCTTCCTTCCGCCGACGCGGAACCACCTTCTTCACCGACGGACTACGATGAATGACGGCTCCTTTAAGGGACGTCATCCAAGATGGCGTCCCCTCAATTCCGATTGGCTGATAGGATTCTATAAGCCAATCGGACTTAAGGTAGGAAAATCTGATTGGCTGATGGAATCAGCCAATCAGATTCAAGTTCAATCCGATTGGCTGATCCAATCAGCCAATCAGATTGAGCTCGCATTCTATTGGCTGATCGGAACAGCCAATAGAATGCGAGCTCAATCTGATTGGCTGATTCCATCAGCCAATCAGATTTTTCCTACCTTAATTCCGATTGGCTGATAGAATCCTATCAGCCAATCGGAATTGAGGGGACGCCATCTTGGATGACGTCCCTTAAAGGAGCCGTCATTCGTCGTAGTCCGTCGGTGAAGAAGGTGGTTCCGCGTCGGCGGAAGGAAGATTCAAGACCCGGCTTGGAAGATGACTTCACCCGGATAGAAGACCTCTTCAGCGCCTCTTGGAAGATGACATCGGCCGGATCAAAGACTTCTTCAGCGCCGCCTGGATGATGACTTCATCGGATGGAAGATTTCTTCAGCGCCGCTTGGAGGATTAACTTCTTCCGCTCCGGATGTCCTCTTCAGTTCCATCGGTGGCTCGGCTGAGTGAAGACGACTCAAGGTAGGATGATCTTCAGGGGATTAGTGTTAGGTTTTTGTAAGGGGGGTTTGGGTTAGATTAGGGGTATGTGGGTGGTGGGTTTTAATGTTGGGGGGGGGTTGTATTTTTCTTTTACAGGCAAAAGAGCTGAACTTTTTGGGGCATGCCCCCACAAATGGCCCTTTTAAGGGCTGGTAAGGTAAAAGAGCTTTGAAATTTATTTAATTTAGAATAGGGTAGGGATTTTTCTTATTTTGGGGGGTTTGTTATTTTATTAGGGGGCTTAGATTAGGTGTAAGTAGCTTAAAATTGTTGTAATATTTTTAACATGTTTGTAACTTAATTTTTTATTTTTTGTAACTTAGCTTTTTTTATTTTTTGTACTTTAGTTAGTTTATGTAATTGTATTTAATTGTAGTTATTTGTAGGTAGTTTATTTAGTTAATTTAATGATAGTGTAGTATTAGGTTTAATTGTAACTTAGGTTAGGATTTATTTTACAGGTAATTTTGTATTTCTTTTAGCTAGGTAGTTATTAAATAGTTAATAACTATTTAATAACTATTCTAACTAGCTAAAATAAATACAAAGTTACCTGTAAAATAAATATAAATCCTAAGATAGCTATAATATAATTATTAATTACATTGTAGCTATCTTAGGGTTTATTTTACAGGTAAGTATTTAGTTTTAAATAGTAATAATTTATTAAAGTATAGTGTAGTGTTAGGTGTAATTGTAACTTAGGTTAGGATTTATTTCACAGGTACATTTCTCTTTATTTTAGCTAGGTAAGCTATTAAATAGTTAATAACTATTTAATAGTTATTGTACATGGTTAAAATAAATTGAAAGTTACCTGTCAAATAAATATAAATCCTAAGATAGCTAGAATATAATTCTTATTTATATTGTAGCTATATTAGGGTTTATTTTAAAGGTAAGTATTTAGTTTTAAATAGGATTCATTTAGTTAATAAGAGTTAATTTATTTAGATTTATTTAATTAATATTTAAGTTAGGGGGGCGTTAGGGTTAGACTTAGGTTTAGGGGTTAATAATTTTATTACAGTGGCGGCGGCGTAGTGGGGGGCAGGATAGGGGTTAATAAATTTATTATAGGTGGCGACGGTGTAGGGGGGGCAGGATAGGGGTTAATAGGTTTAATATAGGTTGCGGCGGGTTCATGGAGCGGCGGTTTAGGGGTTAAACTATTTATTTAGTTGCGGAGAGGTGCGGGATCAGCAGGATAGGGGTTAATAATTTTATAATAGAGGGCGACGGTGTAGGGGGGGCAGGATAGGGGTTACTAGGTATACTGTAGGTGGCAGCGGTGTCCGGGAGCGGCGGTTTAGGGGTTAATACATTTATAAGAGTTGCGGCGGGGTCTAGGAGCGGCGGTTTAGGGGTTAGTAACTTTATTTAGTTGCGGGGGGCTCCGGGGGCGCCGGTATAGGGGGTAAAACAGTGCAGTTTAGTGTGAGTGCTTAGTGACAGGCTAGCAATAAAGCTGGGAAAAAGCTGAAGGGCAGCGAGATCGGATGAGTGATAACTGTCACAGTCCGCTGCTCATCGCCCCGCGGCTTTTTGACAGCTTTATTTGATAACTTAGGCGAACGTATTCAAGGTCCGCGGCGGCGAAGGTAGGCGAGCTTAGGCGGGCGTATTGGGCCGGCGAAGCCAGAAAAGTAGACGGCTTGATAACTACCCCCCACAGACTTTAGGCAAGATCATGACATTACCTGATAAATTCATTTCTTTCATATTAGCAAGAGTCCATGAGGCCCACCCTTTTTTGTGGTGGTTATAATTTTTTTGTATAAAGCACAATTATTCCAATTCCTTATTTTTTTATGCTTTAGCACTTTTTTCTTATCACCCCACTTCTTGGCTATGCGTTAAACTGATTTGTGGGTGTGGTGAGGGGTGTATTTATAGGCATTTTGAGGTTTGGGAAACTTTGCCCCTCCTGGTAGGAATGTATATCCCATACGTCACTAGCTCATGGACTCTTGCTAATATGAAAGAAATGAATTTATCAGGTAAGTTCTTACATAAATTATGTTTTTTCTTTAGAGTGATATTTTCCTTAGAGTGATATTTTTCTTTAGAGTGATATTTTTCTTTAGAGTGATATTTTCTTTAGAGTGATACTTTCTTTACAGTGATATTTTCTTTAGAGTGATATTTTCTTTACAGTGATATTTTCTTTACAGTGATATTTTTCTTTACAGTGATATTTTCTTTAGATTGATATTTTTCTTTACAGTGATATTTTCTTTAGAGTGATATTTTTCTTTACAGTGATATTTTCTTTAGAGTGATATTTTTCTTTACAGTGATATTTTCTTTACAGTGATATTTTCTTTAGAGTGATATTTTTCTTTACAGTGATATTTTCTTTAGAGTGATATTTTTCTTTACAGTGATATTTTCTTTACAGTGATATTTTCTTTAGAGTGATATTTCCTTTAGAGTGATATATTCTTTAGAGTGATATTTTCTTTAGAGTGATATTTTCTTTACAGTGATATTTTTCTTTACAGTGATATTTTCTTTAGAGTGATATTTCCTTTAGAGTGATACTTTCTTTAGAGTGATATTTTCTTTACAGTGATATTTTTCTTTACAGTGATATTTTCTTTAGAGTGATATTTCCTTTAGAGTGATACTTTCTTTAGAGTGATATTTTCTTTACAGTGATATTTTTCTTTACAGTGATATTTTCTTTAGAGTGATATTTTCTTTAGAGTGATATTTTCTTTAGAGTGATATTTTTCTTTACAGTGATATTTTCTTTAGAGTGATATTTTCTTTACAGTGATATTTTCTTTAGAGTGATATTTTCTTTACAGTGATATTTTCTTTACAGTGATATTTTCTTTAGAGTGATATTTTTCTTTACAGTGATATTTTCTTTAGAGTGATATTTTCTTTAGAGTGATATTTTCTTTAGAGTGATATTTTTCTTTACAGTGATATTTTCTTTAGAGTGATATATTCTTTAGAGTGATATTTTCTTTACAGTGATATTTTCTTTAGAGTGATATATTCTTTAGAGTGATATTTTCTTTACAGTGATATTTTCTTTAGAGTGATATTTTCTTTACAGTGATATTTTCTTTACAGTGATATTTTTCTTTACAGTGATATTTTCTTTACAGTGATATTTTCTTTACAGTGATATTTCCTTTAGAGTGATATTTTCTTTAGAGTGATATTTTCTTTAGAGTGGTATTTTTCTTTAGAGTGACATTTTCTTTAGAGTGATATTTTCTTTACAGTGATATTTTTTTACAGTGATATTTTCTTTACAGTGATATTTTCTTTAGAGTGATATTTTCTTTAGAGTGATATTTTCTTTACAGTGATATTTCCTTTAGAGTGATATTTCCTTTAGAGTGATATTTTCTTTAGAGTGATATTTTCTTTAGAGTGATATTTTTCTTTACAGTGATATTTTCTTTACAGTGATATTTTTCTTTACAGTGATATTTTCTTTAGAGTGATATTTTCTTTAGAGTGATATTTCCTTTAGAGTGATATTTTCTTTACAGTGATATTTTTCTTTACAGTGATATTTTCTTTACAGTGATATTTTCTTTACAGTGATATTTTCTTTAAATTGATATTTTCTTTACAGTGATATTTTCTTTACAGTGATATTTTCTTTACAGTGATATTTTCTTTAAACTGATATTTTCTTTAGAGTGATATTTTTCTTTACAGTGATATTTTTCTTTAGAGTGATATTTTCTTTAGAGTGATATTTTCTTTACAGTGATATTTTCTTTAGAGTGATATTTTCTTTACAGTGAAATTTTTCTTTACAGTGATAATTTTCTTTAGAGTGATATTTTCTTTACAGTGAAATTTTTCTTTACAGTGATATTTTCTTTAGAGTGATATTTTCTTTACAGTGAAATTTTTCTTTACAGTGATAATTTTCTTTACAGTGATATTTTTCTTTACAGTGATATTTTTCTTTAGAGTGATATTTCCTTTAGAGTGATATTTTCTTTAGAGTGATATTTCCTTTAGAGTGATATTTTCTTTAGAGTGATATTTTCTTTAGAGTGATACTTTCTTTACAGTGATATTTTCTTTACAGTGATATTTTCTTTACAGTGATATTTTCTTTAGAGTGATATTTCCTTTAGAGTGATATTTTCTTTAGAGTGATATTTCCTTTAGAGTGATATTTTCTTTACAGTGATATTTTCTTTACAGTGATATTTCCTTTAGAGTGATATTTTCTTTACAGTGATATTTTCTTTACAGTGATACTTTCTTTACAGTGATATTTTTCTTTAGAGTGACATTTTCTTTACAGTGATATTTTTCTTTAGAGTGATATTTTTCTTTACAGTGATATTTTCTTTACAGTGATATTTTTCTTTAGAGTGATATTTTTCTTTAGAGTGATATTTTCTTTACAGTGATACTTTCTTTACAGTGATATTTTTCTTTAGAGTGATATTTTTCTTTAGAGTGATATTTTCTTTACAGTGATATTTTCTTTACAGTGATATTTTTCTTTAGAGTGATATTTTCTTTAGAGTGATATTTTCTTTACAGTGATATTTTCTTTAGAGTGATATTTTCTTTACAGTGAAATTTTTCTTTACAGTGATATTTTCTCTACAGTGATATTTTCTTTACAGTGAAATTTTTCTTTACAGTGATAATTTTCTTTAGAGTGATATTTTCTTTAGAGTGATATTTTTCTTTAGAGTGATATTTTCTTTAGAGTGATATTTTTCTTTACAGTGATATTTTCTTTACAGTGATATTTTCTTTAGAGTGATATTTCCTTTAGAGTGATATTTTTCTTTACAGTGATATTTTTCTTTACAGTGATATTTTCTTTACAGTGATATTTTCTTTACAGTGATATTTTTCTTTACAGTGATATTTTCTTTAGAGTGATATTTTCTTTAGAGTGATATTTCCTTTAGAGTGATATTTTCTTTAGAGTGATATTTTCTTTAGAGTGATATTTCCTTTAGAGTGATATTTCCTTGAGAGTGATATTTTCTTTACAGTGATATTTTCTTTAGAGTGATATTTTCTTTAGAGTGATATTTCCTTTAGAGTGATATTTTTCTTTACAGTGATATTTTCTTTACAGTGATATTTTCTTTAGAGTGATATTTTCTTTAGAGTGATATTTCCTTTAGAGTGATATTTTCTTTACAGTGATATTTTCTTTACAGTGATATTTTCTTTAGAGTGATATTTCCTTTAGAGTGATATTTTTCTTTACAGTGATATTTTCTTTACAGTGATATTTTCTTTACAGTGATATTTTCTTTAGAGTGATATTTTCTTTACAGTGATATTTTCTTTACAGTGATATTTTCTTTACAGTGATATTTTTCTTTACAGTGATATTTTCTTTACAGTGATATTTTCTTTACAGTGATATTTTCTTTAGAGTGATATTTTCTTTAGAGTGATATTTTCTTTAGAGTGATATTTTCTTTAGAGTGATATTTTCTTTAGAGTGATATTTTTCTTTAGAGTGATATTTTCTTTACAGTGATATTTTCTTTACAGTGATATTTTCTTTAGAGTGATATTTCCTTTAGAGTGATATTTTTCTTTACAGTGATATTTTCTTTACAGTGATATTTTCTTTACAGTGATATTTTCTTTAGAGTGATATTTCCTTTAGAGTGATATTTTTCTTTACAGTGATATTTCCTTTAGAGTGATATTTTCTTTACAGTGATATTTTCTTTAGAGTGATATTTTTCTTTACAGTGATATTTTTCTTTAGAGTGATATTTTCTTTAGAGTGATATTTTCTTTAGAGTGATATTTTTCTTTAGAGTGATATTTTCTTTAGAGTGATATTTTCTTTAGAGTGATATTTTTCTTTAGAGTGACATTTTCTTTACAGTGATATTTTCTTTAGAGTGATATTTTCTTTAGAGTGATATTTTCTTTACAGTGATATTTTTCTTTAGAGTGATATTTTTCTTTAGAGTGACATTTTCTTTAGAGTGATATTTCCTTTAGAGTGATATTTTCTTTAGAGTGGTATTTTTCTTTAGAGTGACATTTTCTTTACAGTGATATATTCTTTACAGTGATATTTCCTTTAGAGTGATATTTTCTTTAGAGTGATATTTTCTTTAGAGTGGTATTTTTCTTTAGAGTGACATTTTCTTTAGAGTGATATTTTCTTTACAGTGATATTTTTTTACAGTGATATTTTCTTTACAGTGATATTTTCTTTAGAGTGATATTTTCTTTAGAGTGATATTTTCTTTACAGTGATATTTCCTTTAGAGTGATATTTCCTTTAGAGTGATATTTTCTTTAGAGTGATATTTTCTTTAGAGTGATATTTTTCTTTACAGTGATATTTTCTTTACAGTGATATTTTTCTTTACAGTGATATTTTCTTTAGAGTGATATTTTTCTTTACAGTGATATTTTCTTTACAGTGATATTTTTCTTTACAGTGATATTTTCTTTAGAGTGATATTTTTCTTTAGAGTGATACTTTCTTACAGTGATATTTTCTTTAGAGTGATATTTTCTTTACAGTGATATTTTCTTTAGAGTGATATTTCCTTTAGAGTGATATTTCCTTTAGAGTGATATTTCCTTTAGAGTGATACTTTCTTTACAGTGATATTTTTTTACAGTGATATTTTCTTTACAGTGATATTTTCTTTAGAGTGATATTTCCTTTAGAGTGATATTTCCTTTAGAGTGATATTTTCTTTAGAGTGATATTTTCTTTAGAGTGATATTTTTCTTTACAGTGATATTTTCTTTACAGTGATATTTTTCTTTACAGTGATATTTTCTTTAGAGTGATATTTTTCTTTACAGTGATATTTTCTTTACAGTGATATTTTTCTTTACAGTGATATTTTCTTTAGAGTGATATTTTTATTTAGAGTGATACTTTCTTACAGTGATATTTTCTTTAGAGTGATATTTTCTTTACAGTGATATTTTCTTTAGAGTGATATTTCCTTTAGAGTGATATTTTCTTTAGAGTGATATTTCCTTTAGAGTGATATTTTCTTTAGAGTGATATTTCCTTTAGAGTGATATTTTTCTTTAGAGTGATACTTTCTTACAGTGATATTTTCTTTAGAGTGATATTTTCTTTACAGTGATATTTTCTTTAGAGTGATATTTCCTTTAGAGTGATATTTCCTTTAGAGTGATATTTCCTTTAGAGTGATACTTTCTTTACAGTGATATTTTTTTACAGTGATATTTTCTTTACAGTGATATTTTCTTTAGAGTGATATTTCCTTTAGAGTGATATTTCCTTTAGAGTGATATTTTCTTTAGAGTGATATTTTCTTTAGAGTGATATTTTTCTTTACAGTGATATTTTCTTTACAGTGATATTTTTCTTTACAGTGATATTTTCTTTAGAGTGATATTTTTCTTTACAGTGATATTTTCTTTACAGTGATATTTTTCTTTACAGTGATATTTTCTTTACAGTGATATTTTTCTTTACAGTGATATTTTCTTTACAGTGATATTTTTCTTTACAGTGATATTTTCTTTAGAGTGATATTTTTCTTTACAGTGATATTTTCTTTACAGTGATATTTTTCTTTACAGTGATATTTTCTTTAGAGTGATATTTTTCTTTAGAGTGATACTTTCTTAGAGTGATATTTTCTTTAGAGTGATATTTTCTTTACAGTGATATTTTCTTTAGAGTGATATTTCCTTTAGAGTGATATTTCCTTTAGAGTGATATTTCCTTTAGAGTGATACTTTCTTTACAGTGATATTTTCTTTACAGTGATATTTTCTTTAGAGTGATATTTCCTTTAGAGTGATATTTCCTTTAGAGTGATATTTTCTTTAGAGTGATATTTTCTTTAGAGTGATATTTTTCTTTACAGTGATATTTTCTTTACAGTGATATTTTTCTTTACAGTGATATTTTCTTTAGAGTGATATTTTTCTTTACAGTGATATTTTCTTTACAGTGATATTTTTCTTTACAGTGATATTTTCTTTAGAGTGATATTTTTATTTAGAGTGATACTTTCTTACAGTGATATTTTCTTTAGAGTGATATTTTCTTTACAGTGATATTTTCTTTAGAGTGATATTTCCTTTAGAGTGATATTTTCTTTAGAGTGATATTTCCTTTAGAGTGATATTTTCTTTAGAGTGATATTTTCTTTAGAGTGATATTTCCTTTAGAGTGATATTTTCTTTAGAGTGATATTTTCTTTAGAGTGATATTTCCTTTAGAGTGATATTTTTCTTTACAGTGATATTTTCGTTAGAGTGATATTTCCTTTAGAGTGATATTTTCTTTAGAGTGATATTTCCTTTAGAGTGATATTTTCTTTAGAGTGATATTTTCTTTAGAGTGATATTTCCTTTAGAGTGATATTTTCTTTACAGTGATATTTTCTTTACAGTGATATTTTCTTTAGAGTGATATTTTCTTTAGAGTGATATTTTTCTTTACAGTGATATTTTGTTTACAGTGATATTTTCTTTACAGTGATATTTTCTTTACAGTGATATTTTCTTTAGAGTGATATTTTCTTTAGAGTGATATTTTCTTTAGAGTGATATTTTTCTTTACAGTGATATTTTCTTTACAGTGATATTTTCTTTACAGTGATATTTTTCTTTCCAGTGATATTTTCTTTACAGTGATATTTTCTTTACAGTGATATTTTTCTTTAGAGTGATATTTTCTTTAGAGTGATATTTTCTTTAGAGTGATATTTTCTTCAGAGTGATATTTTCTTTACAGTGATATTTTTCTTTAGAGTGACATTTTCTTTACAGTGATATTTTCTTTACAGTGATATTTTGCTTTACAGTGATATTTTCTTTACAGTGATATTTTCTTTACAGTGATATTTTTCTTTACAGTGATATTTTCTTTACAGTGATATTTTCTTTAGAGTGATATTTTCTTTACAGTGATATTTTCTTTAGAGTGATATTTTCTTTACAGTGATATTTTCTTTAGAGTGTTACTTTCTTTACAGTGATATTTCCTTTAGAGTTTTATTTTCTTTAGAGTGATATTTTCTTTACAGTTTTATTTTCTTTAGAGTGATATTTTCTTTACAGTGATATTTTTCTTTAGAGTGATATTTTTCTTAGAGTGATATTTTTCTTTACAGTGATATTTTCTTTACAGTGATATTTTTCTTTACAGTGATATTTTCTTTAGAGTGATATTTTTCTTAGAGTGATATTGTCTTTAGAGTGATATTTTTCTTTAGAGTGATATTTTTCTTTAGAGTGATATTTTCTTTAGAGTGATATTTTCTTTAGAGTGATATTTTCTTCAGAGTGATATTTTCTTTACAGTGATATTTTTCTTTAGAGTGACATTTTCTTTACAGTGATATTTTCTTTACAGTGATATTTTTCTTTACAGTGATATTTTCTTTACAGTGATATTTTCTTTACAGTGATATTTTTCTTTACAGTGATATTTTCTTTACAGTGATATTTTCTTTAGAGTGATATTTTCTTTACAGTGATATTTTCTTTAGAGTGATATTTTCTTTACAGTGATATTTTCTTTAGAGTGTTACTTTCTTTACAGTGATATTTCCTTTAGAGTTTTATTTTCTTTAGAGTGATATTTTCTTTACAGTTTTATTTTCTTTAGAGTGATATTTTCTTTACAGTGATATTTTTCTTTAGAGTGATATTTTTCTTAGAGTGATATTTTTCTTTACAGTGATATTTTCTTTACAGTGATATTTTTCTTTACAGTGATATTTTCTTTAGAGTGATATTTTTCTTAGAGTGATATTGTCTTTAGAGTGATATTTTTCTTTAGAGTGATATTTTTCTTTAGAGTGATATTGTCTTTAGAGTGATATTTTTCTTTAGAGTGATATTTTCTTTAGAGTGGTATTGTCTTTAGAGTGATATTGTCTTTACAGTGATATTTTCTTTAGAGTGGTATTGTCTTTAGAGTGATATTGTCTTTAGAGTGATATTTTTCTTTAGAGTGATATTTTTCTTTAGAGTGATATTTTCTTTAGAGTGGTATTGTCTTTAGAGTGATATTTTTCTTTAGAGTGATATTTTCTTTAGAGTGATATTTTCTTTAGAGTGATATTGTCTTTACAGTGATATTTTCTTTACAGTGATATTTTTCTTTAGAGTGATATTTTTCTTTAGAGTGATATTTTTCTTTAGAGTGAAATTTTCTTTAGAGTGATATTTTTCTTTAGAGTGATATTTTTCTTTAGAGTGATATTTTCTTTGAAAGTGATATGAATAGTGTAAAACATTGTGAAAATAAAAAAGGTAGTAAATATTACCGAGTTAAATTAATACTAAACCCATTTTTTTTCTTCTTTCATGATTCAGATAGAGCATGAGATTTTAAGCACCTTTCTAAGTTACTCCTATTATCAATTTTTCTTTGTTCTCATGCTATCTTGATTTGAAAAAGCAGTACTGTAAGCTTTAGAGCCGGACCATTTTTTGTTCAGCACCTGGGTAGCACTTGCTGATTTGTGGCTAAATGTAGCAAACCAATCAGCAAGCTCTACCAAGGTGCTGAACTAAAAATGGGCAGGCTCCTAAACTTTTATTACAGCTTTTTCAAATCAAGATAACATGAGAACAAAGAAAAATTGGTAATAGGAGTAAATTAAAAAGTTGTTTTAAACTGAAAGCTCTATCTGAATCATGAAAGAAAAAAATGTGGGATTAGTATCCCTTTAACCTCTTAATGACCACAGCACTTTTCCATTTTCTGACCGTTTGGAACCAGGGCTATTTTTGCATTTCTGCAGTGTTTGTGTTTAGCTGTAATTTTCCTCTTACTCATTTACTGTACCCACACATATTATATACCGTTTTTCTCGCCATTAAATGGACTTTCTAAAGATACCATTATTTTCATCATATCTTATAATTTACTATAAAAAAATATAAAATATGAGGAAAAAATGGAAAAAACACACTTTTTCTTACTTTGACCCCCAAAATCTGTTACACATCTACAACCACCAAAAAACACCTATGCTAAATAGTTTCTAAATTTTGTCCTGAGATTAGAAATACCCAATGTTTACATGTTCTTTGCTTTTTTTGAAAGTTATAGGGCAATAAATACAAGTAGTACTTTGCTATTTCCAAACCACTTTTTTTCAAAATTAGCGCTAGTTACATTGGAACACTGATATCTTTCAGGAATCCCTGAATATCCCTTAACATGTATATATATATTTTTTAGAAGACATCCCAAAGTATTGATTTAGACCCATTTTGGTATATTTCATGCCACCATTTCACCGCCAAATGCGACCAAATAAAAAAAAAAAAGTTCACTTTTTCACAATTTTAGGTTTCTCACTGAAATTATTTACAAACAGCTTGTGCAATTATGGCATAAATGATTGTAAATGCTTCTCTGGGATCCCCTTTGTTCAGAAATAGCAGACATATATGGCTTTGGCATTGCTTTTTGGAAATTAGAAGGCCGCTAAATGCCGCTGCGCACCACACGTGTATTATGCCCAGCAGTGAAGGGGTTAATTAGGGATCTTGTAGGGAGCTTGTAGGGTTAATTTTAGCTTTAGTGTACTGTAGTAGACAACCCAAAGTATTGATATAGGCCAATTTTGGTATATTTCATGCCACCATTTCCCCGCCAAATGCGATCAAATAAAAAAAAAAGTACACTTTGTCACAAACTTTTTCACAAACTTTAGGTTTCTCACTGAAATTATTTACAAACAGCTTGTGCAATTATGGCACAAATGGTTGTAAATGCTTCTCTGGGATCCCCTTTGTTCAGAAATAGCAGACATATATGGCTTTGGTGTTGCTTTTTGATAATTAGAAGGCTGCTAAATGCCACTGAGCACCACACGTGTATTATGCCCAGCAGTGAAGGGGTTAATTAGGTAGCTTGTAGGGGGCTTGCAGGGTTAATTTTAGCTTTAGTGTAGAGATCAGCCTCCCACCTGACACATCAGACCCCCTGATCTCACCCAAAGAGCTCTCTTCCCTCCCTCACCACACAATTGTCCCTGCCATCTTAAGTACTGGCATAAAGTCTGCCAGTACTAATATAATAGGTATCTTTTTTGTTTTATATATTTTTTTAGCATATTTACATATGCTACTGTGTAGGACCCCCCCCCCTTAGCCCCCAAACTCCCTGATCCTCCCTAAACAGCTCTCTAACCCCCCCCTCTACCTTATTAGTAGCCATCTTGGGTACTGGCAGCTGTCTGCCAGTACCCAGTTTACAAAAAAATGTTTTTTTTTTTAAATGTATTTTTTTTTTCTGTAGTGTAGCTTACCCCCCCAAACACCAACCCCCCACCACCTCCCAGATCGCTTTGATGTTTTATATTTTCAATTTTATAATATATTTGTCCCACTTTTATTTTACAAATTTTCTGTAGTGTAGCCGTTTCCACCCGCTCCCACCCCATGCACATGCCTGCCCCCGCCCTCGTGAAAGGCGCTCACATCACTGCGCTCGCCCCCGGCCACCCCCTGCCCACAATCCCGCCCCCTCCACATCACAAGGCCCATCGATGGCTGCCACCCGCCTCCCAGACCGGCTCCCACCCACCACAGAGTGGCTCTCTCTGCATCGGATGGCCATGCAAGGTTATTGCAGGATGCCTCAATATCGAGGCATCACTGCAATAACCAGAAAGCGGCTGTAAGCGAGCAAGATCGCTTCCACTGCTTTCCAATACCAAGGACGTACACCATACGTCCTCGGTCATTAAGTGACTTTTTTTTGAGGACGTATGGCGTACTTCCTTGGTCCGGCTCCCACCCACCAACGATACCAGCCATCGATGTCCGGTGCAGAGAGGGCCACAGAGTGGCTCTCTCTGCATCGGATGGCCATGCAAGGTTATTGCAGGATGCCTCGATATCGAGGCATCACTGCAATAACCAGAAAGCGGCTGGAAGCGAGCAAGATCGCTTCCACCGCTTTCCAATACCAAGGACGTACGCCATACGTCCTCGGTCATTAAGTGACTTTTTTTGAGGACGTATGGCGTACTTCCTTGGTCCTTAAGCGGTTAAGGTTGAAAAACCATGAAATGATACTGTGTAAGCTAGCAATAATAACAATTTTTGGTTACATTTTTTTATGATTTTTGAGTAAGGTTTTTAATATGTGTAATTAGTATTTTTTGTCAGTAGATGGCAGCAGAGCCACATTGTTTGGTGGTTGGCGCGAAACTGAATCCTTTTAAAAGTGTGTAACAGGATACAATGTAACTAGCATGATTAAGAGTGAATACAAGCGAAACCTCGCTATTTTATGTCTGTACCTTAACAGAAAATAAAGTGAGTTAAGAGGAAATGCCGTGCTGTGGACATCCATTTGTTTTGCTATATTGTGACTGGGGGAATTTGGCAGAATCCCCGTCTTCATGTGCACTAACTCCCAGCGTTGCTGTTTGAAGTTATTATACACTATTGTGTGATATATAGAGAGAGGCTTCTGTGTGTGATAGAGAGAGACTGCTGTGTGTGATAGAGAGAGAGAGACTGCTGTGTGTGATAGAGACAGAGAGAGAGAGAGAGACTGTTGTGTGTGATAGAGAGAGAGTGACTGTTGTGTGTTCTAGACAGAGAGAGAGAGAGAGACTGCTGTGTGTGATAGAGACAGAGAGAGAGAGACTGCTGTGTGTGATAGAGAGAGAGAGAGACTGCTGTGTGTGATAGAGAGACTGCTGTGTGTGATAGAGACAGAGAGAGAGAGACTGCTGTGTGTGATAGAGAGACTGCTGTGTGTGATAGAGAGACTGCTGTGTGTGATAGAGAGACTGCTGTGTGTGATAGAGACAGAGAGAGAGAGACTGCTGTGTGTGATAGAGACAGAGAGAGAGACTGCTGTGTGTGATAGAGAGAGAGAGACTGCTGTGTGTGATAGAGAGACTGCTGTGTGTGATAGAGACAGAGAGAGAGAGACTGCTGTGTGTGATAGAGAGACTGCTGTGTGTGATAGAGAGACTGCTGTGTGTGATAGAGACAGAGAGAGAGACTGCTGTGTGTGATAGAGAGAGAGAGAGACTGCTGTGTGTGATAGAGACACTGCTGTGTGTGATAGAGAGACTGCTGTGTGTGATAGAGACAGAGAGAGAGAGACTGCTGTGTGTGATAGAGACAGAGAGAGAGAGACTGCTGTGTGTGATAGAGAGACTGCTGTGTGTGATAGAGAGACTGCTGTGTGTGATAGAGACAGAAAGAGAGAGACTGCAGTGTTTGATAGAGAGACTGCTGTGTGTGATAGAGAGACTGCTGTGTGTGATAAAGAGAGACTGCTGTGTCTGATAGATAGAGAGAGAGAGACTGCTGTGTGTGCTATAGAGAGAGACTGTTGTGTGTGATATAGAGAGAGACTGTTGTGTGTGATATAGAGAGACCGATGTGTGTGAGAGATAGACTGCTGTATGTGATAGAGCGAGAGAGACTGCTGTGTGTGATAAAGAGAGAGACTGCTGTGTGTGATAGAGAGAGACTGCTGTGTGTGATAGAGAGAGAGACTGCTGTGCATGATACAGAGAGAGACTGCTGTGTGTGATAGAGAGAGACTGCTGTGTGTGATATATACCATATATATATAGAGAGAGAGACTGCTGTATGTGATAGAGCGAGAGAGACTGCTGCTATATATCACTGCTATACATAGTTACACACACTGTTTATATCATAGTGTGTGTAACTATGTATAGCAGTGATATAAACAGTGTGTGTAACTATGTATAGCAGTGATACAAACAGTGTGTGTAACTATGTATAGCAGTGATATAAACAGTGTGTGTAACTATGTATAGCAGTGATATAAACAGTGTGTGTAACTATGTATAGCAGTGATATAAACAGTGTGTGTAACTATGTATAGCAGTGATATAAACAGTGTGTAACTATGTATAGCAGTGATATAAACAGTGTGTGTAACTATGTATAGCAGTGATATAAACAGTGTGTGTAACTATGTATAGCAGTAATATAAACAGTGTGTGTAACTATGTATAGCAGTGATATAAACAGTGTGTGTAACTATGTATAGCAGTAATATAAACAGTGTGTGTAACTATGTATAGCAGTAATATAAACAGTGTGTGTAACTATGTATAGCAGTGATATAAACAGTGTGTGTAGCTATGTATAGCAGTGATATAAACAGTGTGTGTAACTATGTATAGCAGTGATATAAACAGTGTGTAACTATGTATAGCAGTGATATAAACAGTGTGTGTAACTATGTATAGCAGTGATATAAACAGTGTGTATAACTATGTATAGCAGTGATATAAACAGTGTGTGTATCTATGTATAGCAGTGATATAAACAGTGTGTGTAGCTATGTATAGCAGTGATATAAACAGTGTGTGTAACTATGTATAGCAGTGATATAAACAGTGTGTGTAACTATGTATAGCAGTGATATAAACAGTGTGTGTAACTATGTATAGCAGTGATATAAACATTGTGTGTAGCTATGTATAGCAGTGATATAAACAGTGTGTAGCTATGTATAGAAGTGATATAAACAGTTTGTGTAACTGTGACAGACCCTTCTGTCAGGACTGAAGGAGTTAACTGTGTTCAGCTTTAAGGAGCTAATTTCTAACGACAAGGTTACTAGCCTCAGCTATTGTGTACTGTCATTAAAGTTATTGATAAACATTCCATTGTTTAATCACATCTAGAGAGCAGACGCCCCAGTGATAAGAAAGGATCAAGTGTGTCTTATGTTTAACTTGTTATCTGCCTAAGTAAAATAATGTAATCCTATTGTGGCCTGTCAAAGGGCGTTGTCTCTCTAGCTAATGTACAACATTCTTTCAACCCCCCATCTGGGGTTAGACCTGCATATATACTGGGCATATGGCCCTTAATAAAGTACACTCTGTTTTTTACACTCAATGTGGAGCTTGGTCTCATGTTTGAGGGGAAAACTGGTTGGGGTTGTGAATTGCTGATTCCCTATCCAGGACATTGTTCATCTGGTATTAACCCTTGGTACACTGTTGGTACCGTAACAATTGGTGGCAAGCGACGGAATGAACCTTATCGCCCAGAAGAGTAACTACACAAGCCAGTAACCTCAGGGAGAGGGGGATTATTACAATACTGACTAAGATGGAAGGAACCAATGGGCCCAGCATATCAGACAGAACCCCTGAAGAAGCAAGCTTTGATCGGGCGGTTAAAATAAGACTGGCACATTATGGCCCCAACCCATCTGCGGAAATTATCGACCGGGTCATAGCAGCTGTGGAGGCCAACCTACTTCGCCAAAGCGGCGCTGCAGCAGCCCAAGTGGAAAGGAGAAAAGTAAATTTTGCAGCTTTTAAAAACTTCCTGGAAACAGAAGGAGAGATTGATGGGTACCTTGCGGATTTTGAGAGGCAATGTGCACTACACAAGGTACCCGCAGAGGACTGGGTCATGATATTATCCGGAAAATTATCCGGCCAGGCCAGTGAGGCTTTTCGGGCCATTCCAGATGAGGAAGTCGGGGATTATAATACTGTAAAAGAGGCTCTGCTCTCCAGGTATGCGGTTACACCGGAGGCATACCGGAGGCGGTTCAGAGACACTGTTAAATTGGCTGGTGATTCCTACGTTGAGTGGGCATATAAGGTGCACCGCACAGCAGCTCACTGGATGGCGGGGTGCCAAGCCATATCTGGGGAAGAGGTGCTGCAGCTATTCCTGTTGGAACATTGCTTTGACAAGTTATCAGCAAGAGTTAGAGAGTGGGTTCGGGACCGTAAACCCTCCAACCTGCATGAAGCTGCTCGCCTGGCAGATGAGTATACAGATGCCCGCAAACTGGACACTGCTACCACTAAGCCCCCTGCTAGAGTGGAGTACAGACCCCCATTCACCCCAGCAGCTGCCAGTTACCAAACCCTGGTGCACCGCTATACCCCACGGCCTCCGGCCACGAACTACCCTCAGAGAACCCGGTTCTATTCGCGGGGCTACTCACAACCTATTCAGTGCTTTGGATGTAAGCAACTAGGGCACAAAAGACCAGAGTGTCCCCTAAATGCAGCGAACCAAGCACAGTCCTGGAGAAGACCCGCCGGCGGAATCCCACGTAATCCTCAGCCTGCGGCCCGCTACGTAGAGGCACAAGAATGCTGGGGCAGCCTACATGAAGCAGACCTCGTGCAAGCTGCCCACCGGAATAACCAGCAACTGGTTAAAGTGAATGGGAAGGAGGTCAGTGGTCTACGGGATACTGGTGCTACCATGACCTTGCTTCGAAAGAACTTGGTGTCTGAGAAACAGCACACTGGAGACACTGTGGCTGTGAGGGTAGCAGGGGGCACTGTGTTCCGCCTACCTGTTGCCAGGGTACATTTGGATTGGGGAGTGGGCGCTAGACCTGTGAATGTGGGGGTCAAGAAGGACTTACCTGCTGATGTTCTCCTTGGAAATAACTTGGCCCCCCTTGTTTATGCCTATGCTCCCATGGGTCCCGCTGATGTTAACCCTGTGACTACCCGTGCCCAGATCTGTGCAGCAGAGACTGACCCACCTGCTGCTAAGCCCCAGGACGCTGAGCTCAGTAAATCTCTATCCGCTATTGATACGTGGAAGTCCCGTTACAATGCGCTGATGAAGGAGAAGAGTCACGTAGAGGATAAAATGGTCACGTTAAATAATCACGTAACAGTGCTAGCGGGAGAGAAGAGGAGTGCAGAGGAAAAAGCACGTTTAGAACAGGAATCTCTGCTAGACAGGCTGCACCGACAGACTACAGAAAACACCAGCTTGAGAGTGGAACATGAAACATTAAAGACAAACTTAGTGACACTGGAGGAAAAGCTGACGCTGGCTCATAGTGAGGTGCAGCAACTCAAGGGCACCCTATGTCAGTATGAAGGGATTGTGGATACCTATAAAGAGCAGGTACAAAAACCACGTAAAGAAGCCGATGATATTTTGAAGGACTGTTTAGCCCTAGTCGGGGCACTGAAGAGGTTGAACCCTTATTTATATGGACAGGGATTCTCTCTCATAACGGGAATACAGATGGATTGCCCCGGCAAACTGACATGCCTACCACCTCCTAGTCCGGTCATCCCCAGGTTGACCCGCCAAAGGGTCAAGCCGGGTCTGCCGGAGTGTTCCACAATGGGGGAGCTATGTGACAGACCCTTCTGTCAGGACTGAAGGAGTTAACTGTGTTCAGCTTTAAGGAGCTAATTTCTAATGACAAGGTTACTAGCCTCAGCTATTGTGTACTGTCATTAAAGTTATTGATAAACATTCCATTGTTTAATCACATCTAGAGAGCAGACGCCTCAGTGATAAGAAAGGATCAAGTGTGTCTTATGTTTAACTTGTTATCTGCCTAAGTAAAATAATGTAATCCTATTGTGGCCTGTCAAAGGGCATTGTCTCTCTAGCTAATGTACAACATTCTTTCAACCCCCCATCTGGGGTTAGACCTGCATATATACTGGGCATATGGCCCTTAATAAAGTACACTCTGTTTTTTACACTCAATGTGGAGCTTGGTCTCATGTTTGAGGGGAAAACTGGTTGGGGTTGTGAATTGCTGATTCCCTATTCAGGACATTGTTCATCTGGTATTAACCCTTGGTACACTGTTGGTACCGTAACAGTAACTATGTATAGCAGTGATATAAACAGTGTGTAACTATGTATAGCAGTTATATAAACAGTGTGTGTAGCTATGTATAACAGTGATATAAACAGTGTGTGTAACTATGTATAACAGTGATATAAACAGTGAGTGTAACTATGTATATCAGTGATATAAACAATGTGTAACTATGTATAGGAGTGATATAAACAGTGTGTGTAACTATGTATAGCAGTGATATAAACAGTGTGTGTAACTATGTATAGCAGTGATATAAACAGTGTGTATAACTATGTGTAGCAGTGATATAAACAGGGTGTGTAACTATGTATAGCAGTGATATAAACAGTGTGTGTAACTACATATAGCAGTGATATAAACAGTGTGTGTAACTATGTATAGCAGTGATATAAACAGTGTGTAACTATGTATAGCAGTGATATAAACAGTGTGTGTAACTATGTATAGCAGTGATATAAACATTGTGTGTAGCTATGTATAGCAGTGATATAAACAGTGTGTAGCTATGTATAGAAGTGATATAAACAGTTTGTGTAACTGTGACAGACCCTTCTGTCAGGACTGAAGGAGTTAACTGTGTTCAGCTTTAAGGAGCTAATTTCTAACGACAAGGTTACTAGCCTCAGCTATTGTGTACGGTCATTAAAGTTATTGATAAACATTCCATTGTTTAATCACATCTAGAGAGCAGACGCCCCAGTGATAAGAAAGGATCAAGTGTGTCTTATGTTTAACTTGTTATCTGCCTAAGTAAAATAATGTAATCCTATTGTGGCCTGTCAAAGGGCGTTGTCTCTCTAGCTAATGTACAACATTCTTTCAACCCCCCATCTGGGGTTAGACCTGCATATATACTGGGCATATGGCCCTTAATAAAGTACACTCTGTTTTTTACACTCAATGTGGAGCTTGGTCTCATGTTTGAGGGGAAAACTGGTTGGGGTTGTGAATTGCTGATTCCCTATTCAGGACATTGTTCATCTGGTATTAACCCTTGGTACACTGTTGGTACCGTAACAATTGGTGGCAAGCGACGGAATGAACCTTATCGCCCAGAAGAGTAACTACACAAGCCAGTAACCTCAGGGAGAGGGGGATTATTACAATACTGACTAAGATGGAAGGAACCAATGGGCCCAGCATATCAGACAGAACCCCTGAAGAAGCAAGCTTTGATCGGGCGGTTAAAATAAGACTGGCACATTATGGCCCCAACCCATCTGCGGAAATTATCGACACATAGCAGCTGTGGAGGCCAACCTACTTCGCCAAAGCGGCGCTGCAGCAGCCCAAGTGGAAAGGAGAAAAGTAAATTTTGCAGCTTTTAAAAACTTCCTGGAAACAGAAGGAGAGATTGATGGGTACCTTGCGGATTTTGAGAGGCAATGTGCACTACACAAGGTACCCGCAGAGGACTGGGTCACGATATTATCCAGAAAATTATCCGGCCAGGCCAGTGAGGCTTTTCGGGCCATTCCAGATGAGGAAGTCGGGGATTATAATACTGTAAAAGAGGCTCTGCTCTCCAGGTATGCGGTTACACCGGAGGCATACCGGAGGCATACCGGAGGCATACCGGAGGCGGTTCAGAGACACTGTTAAATTGGCTGGTGATTCCTACGTTGAGTGGGCATATAAGGTGCACCGCACAGCAGCTCACTGGATGGCGGGGTGCCAAGCCATATCTGGGGAAGAGGTGCTGCAGCTATTCCTGTTGGAACATTGCTTTGACAAGTTATCAGCAGGAGTTAGAGAGTGGGTTCGGGACCGTAAACCCTCCACCCTGCATGAAGCTGCTCGCCTGGCAGATGAGTATATGGATGCCCGCAAACTGGACACTGCTACCACTAAGCCCCCTGCTAGAGTGGAGTACAGACCCCCAGTCACCCCAGCAGCTGCCAGTTACCAAACCCTGATGCACCGCTATACCCCACGGCCTCCGGCCACGAACTACCCTCAGAGAACCCGGTTCTATTCGCGGGGCTACTCACAACCTATTCGGTGCTTTGGATGTAAGCAACTAGGGCACAAAAGACCAGAGTGTCCCCTAAATGCAGCGAACCAAGCACAGTCCTGGAGAAGACCCGCCGGCGGAATCCCACGTAATCCTCAGCCTGCGGCCCGCTACGTAGAGGCACAAGAATGCTGGGGCAGCCTACATGAAGCAGACCTCATGCAAGCTGCCCACCGGAATAACCAGCAACTGGTTAAAGTGAATGGGAAGGAGGTCAGTGGTCTACGGGATACTGGTGCTACCATGACCTTGCTTCGAAAGAACTTGGTGTCTGAGAAACAGCACACTGGAGACACTGTGGCTGTGAGGGTAGCAGGGGGCACTGTGTTCCGCCTACCTGTTGCCAGGGTACATTTGGATTGGGGAGTGGGCGCTAAACCTGTGAATGTGGGGGTCAAGAAGGACTTACCTGCTGATGTTCTCCTTGGAAATAACTTGGCCCCCCTTGTTTCTGCCTATGCTCCCATGGGTCCCGCTGATGTTAACCCTGTGACTACCCGTGCCCAGATCTGTGCAGCAGAGACTGACCCACCTGCTGCTAAGCCCCAGGACGCTGAGCTCAGTAAATCTCTATCCGCTATTGATACGTGGAAGTCCCGTTACAATGCGCTGATGAAGGAGAAGAGTCACGTAGAGGATAAAATGGTCACGTTAAATAATCACGTAACAGTGCTAGCGGGAGAGAAGAGGAGTGCAGAGGAAAAAGCACGTTTAGAACAGGAATCTCTGCTAGACAGGCTGCACCGACAGACTACAGAAAACACCAGCTTGAGAGTGGAACATGAAACATTAAAGACAAACTTAGTGACACTGGAGGAAAAGCTGACGCTGGCTCATAGTGAGGTGCAGCAACTCAAGGGCACCCTATGTCAGTATGAAGGGATTGTGGATACCTATAAAGAGCAGGTACAAAAACTACGTAAAGAAGCCGATGATATTTTGAAGGACTGTTTAGCCCTAGTCGGGGCACTGAAGAGGTTGAACCCTTATTTATATGGACAGGGATTCTCTCTCATAACGGGAATACAGATGGATTGCCCCGGCAAACTGACATGCCTACCACCTCCTAGTCCGGTCATCCCCAGGTTGACCCGCCAAAGGGTCAAGCCGGGTCTGCCGGAGTGTTCCACAATGGGGGAGCTATGTGACAGACCCTTCTGTCAGGACTGAAGGAGTTAACTGTGTTCAGCTTTAAGGAGCTAATTTCTAACGACAAGGTTACTAGCCTCAGCTATTGTGTACTGTCATTAAAGTTATTGATAAACATTCCATTGTTTAATCACATCTAGAGAGCAGACGCCTCAGTGATAAGAAAGGATCAAGTGTGTCTTATGTTTAACTTGTTATCTGCCTAAGTAAAATAATGTAATCCTATTGTGGCCTGTCAAAGGGCATTGTCTCTCTAGCTAATGTACAACATTCTTTCAACCCCCCATCTGGGGTTAGACCTGCATATATACTGGGCATATGGCCCTTAATAAAGTACACTCTGTTTTTTACACTCAATGTGGAGCTTGGTCTCATGTTTGAGGGGAAAACTGGTTGGGGTTGTGAATTGCTGATTCCCTATTCAGGACATTGTTCATCTGGTATTAACCCTTGGTACACTGTTGATACCGTAACAGTAACTATGTATAGCAGTGATATAAACAGTGTGTGTAACTATGTATAGCAGTGATATAAACAGTGTGTGTAACTATGTATAGCAGTGATATAAACAGTGTGTATAACTATGTGTAGCAGTGATATAAACAGGGTGTGTAACTATGTATAGCAGTGATATAAACAGTGTGTGTAACTACATATAGCAGTGATATAAACAGTGTGTGTAACTATGTATAGCAGTGATATAAACAGTGTGTAACTATGTATAGCAGTGATATAAACAGTGTGTGTAACTATGCATAGCAGTGATATAACAGTGTGTAACTACAGGGAGTGCAGAATTATTAGGCAAATTAGTATTTTGACCACATCATCCTCTTTATGCATGTTGTCTTACTCCAAGCTGTATAGGCTCGAAAGCCTACTACCAATTAAGCATATTAGGTGATGTGCATCTCTGTAATGAGAAGGGGTGTGGTCTAATGACATCAACACCCTATATCAGGTGTGCATAATTATTAGGCAACTTCCTTTCCTTGGGCAAAATGGGTCAAAAGAAGAACTTGACAGGCTCAGAAAAGTAAAAAATAGTGAGATATCTTGCAGAGGGATGCAGCACTCTTAAAATTGCAAAGCTTCTGAAGCGTGATCATCGAACAATCAAGCATTTCATTCAAAATAGTCAACAGGGTCGCAAGAAGCGTGTGGAAAAACCAAGGCGCAAAATAACTGCCCATGAACTGAGTAAAGTCAAGCGTGCAGCTGCCAAGATGCCACTTGCCACCAGTTTGGCCATATTTCAGAGCTGCAACATCACTGCAGTACCCAAAAGCACAAGGTGTGCAATACTCAGAGACATGGCCAAGGTAAGAAAGGCTGAAAGACGACCACCACTGAACAAGACACACAAGCTGAAACGTCGACTGGGCCAAGAAATATCTCAAGACTGATTTTTCTAAGGTTTTATGGACTGATGAAATGAGAGTGAGTCTTGATGGGCCGGATGGATGGGCCCGTGGCTGGATTGGTAAAGGGCAGAGAGCTCCAGTCCGACTCAGACGCCAGCAAGGTGGAGGTGGAGTACTGGTTTGGGCTGGTATCATCAAAGATGAGCTTGTGGGGCCTTTTCGGGTTGAGGATGGAGTCAAGCTCAACTCCCAGTCCTACTGCCAGTTTCTGGAAGACACCTTCTTCAAGCAGTGGTACAGGAAGAAGTCTGCATCCTTCAAGAAAAACATGATTTTCATGCAGGACAATGCTCCATCACATGCGTCCAAGTACTCCACAGCGTGGCTGGCAAGAAAGGGTATAAAAGAAGAAAATCTAATGACATGGCCTCCTTGTTCACCTGATCTGAACCCCATTGAGAACCTGTGGTCCATCATCAAATGTGAGATTTACAAGGAGGGAAAACAGTACACCTCTCTGAACAGTGTCTGGGAGGCTGTGGTTGCTGCTGCACACAATGTTGATGGTGAACAGATCAAAACACTGACAGAATCCATGGATGGCAGGGTTTTGAGTGTCCTTGCAAAAAAAGGTGGCTATATTCGTCACTGATTTGTTTTTGTTTTGTTTTTGAATGTCAGAAATGTATATTTGTGAATGTTGAGATGTTATATTGGTTTCACTGGTAAAAATAAATAATTGAAATGGGTATATATTTGTTTTTTGTTAAGTTGCCTAATAATTATGCACAGTAATAGTCACCTGCACACACAGATATCCCCCTAAAATAGCTATAACTAAAAACAAACTAAAAACTACTTCCAAAACTATTCAGCTTTGATATTAATTAGTTTTTTGGGTTCATTCAGAACATGGTTGTTGTTCAATAATAAAATGAATCCTCAAAAATACAACTTGCCTAATAATTCTGCACTCCCTGTATGTATAGCAGTGATATAAACAGAGTGTGTAAATGTATAGCAGTGATATAAACAGTGTGTGTAACTATGTATAGCAGTGATATAAACAGTGTGTAGAACTATGTATAGTAGTGATATAAACAGTGTGTTTAACTATGTATAGTAGTGATATAAACAGTGTGTAACTATGTATAGCATTGATATAAACAATGTGTAACTATGTATAGCAGTGATATAAACAGTGTATGTAACTATGTATAGCAGTGATAGAAACAGTGTGAGTAACAATGTATAGCAGTAATATAAACAGTGAGTGTAACTATGTATAGCAGTAATATAAACAGTGTGTGTAACTATGTATAGCAGTAATATAAACAGTGTGTGTAACTATGTATAGCAGTAATATAAACAGTGTATAACTATGTATAGCAGTGATATAAACAGTGTGTATAACTATATATAGCAGTGATATAAATAGTGTGTGTAACTATGTATAGCAGTGATATAAAAAGTGAGTGTAACTATGTATAGCAGTGATATAAACAGTGTGTAACTATGTATAGCAGTGATATAAACAGTGTGTGTGTAACTATGTATAGAAGTGATATAAACAGTGTGTAACTATGTATAGCAGTGATATAAACAGTGTGTGTAACTATGTATAACAGTGATATAAACAGTGTGTGTAACTATGTATATCAGTGATATAAACAGTGTGTAACTATGTATAGCAGTGATATAAACAGTGTGTGTTTAACTATGTATAGCAGTGATATAAACAGTGTGTGTAACTATGTATAGAAGGGATATAAACAGTGTGTAACTATGTATAGCAGTGATATAAACAGTGTGTGTAACTATGTATAGCAGTGATATAAACAGTGTGTGTAACTATGTATAGCAGTGATATAAACAGTGTGTGTAACTATGTATAGCATTGATATAAACAGTGTGTGTAACTATGTATAGCAGTAATATAAACAGTGTGTGTAACTATGTATAGCAGTGATATAAACAGTGTGTGTAAATATGTATAGCAGTGATATAAACAGTGTGTAACTACATATAGCAGTGATATAAACAGTGTGTGTAACTATGTATAGCAGTGATATAAACAGTGTGTGTAACTATGTATAGCAGTGATATAAACAGTGTGTGTAACTATGTATAGCAGTGATATAAACAGTGTGTGTAACTATGTATAGCAGTGATATAAACAGTGTGTGTAACTACATATAGCAGTGATATAAACAGTGTGTGTAACTATGCATAGCAGTGATATAAACAGTGTGTGTAACTATGTATAGCAGTGATATAAACAGTGAGTGTAACTATGTATAGCAGTGATATAAACAGTGTGTGTAACTATGTATAGCAGTAATATAAACAGTGTGTGTAACTATGTATAGCAGTAATATAAACAGTGTGAGTAACTATGTATAGCAGTGATATAAAAAGTGTGTGTAACTATGTATAGCAGTGATATAAACAGTGTGTGTAACTATGTATAGCAGTGATATAAACAGTGTATGTAACTATGTATAGCTGTGATATAAACAGTGTGGGTAACTATGTATAACAGTAATATAAACAGTGTGTGTAACTATGTATAGCAGTGATATAAACAGTGTGTGTAACTATGTATAGCAGTGATATAAACAGTGTATGTAACTATGTATAGCAGTGATATAAACAGTGTATGTAACTATGTATAGCAGTGATATAAACAGTGTGTGTAACTATGTATAGGAGTGATATAATCAGTGTGTGTAACTATGTATAGCAGTGATATAAACAGTGTATGTAACTATGTATAGCTGTGATATAAACAGTGTATGTAACTATGTATAGCTGTGATATAAACAGTGTGGGTAACTATGTATAACAGTAATATAAACAGTGTGTGTAACTATGTATAGCAGTGATATAAACAGTGTATGTAACTATGTATAGCAGTGATATAAACAGTGTGTAACTATGTATAGCAGTGATATAAACAGTGTGTGTGTAACTATGTATAGAAGTGATATAAACAGTGTGTAACTATGTATAGCAGTGATATAAACAGTGTGTGTAACTATGTATAACAGTGATATAAACAGTGTGTGTAACTATGTATATCAGTGATATAAACAGTGTGTAACTATGTATAGCAGTGATATAAACAGTGTGTGTTTAACTATGTATAGCAGTGATATAAACAGTGTGTGTAACTATGTATAGAAGGGATATAAACAGTGTGTAACTATGTATAGCAGTGATATAAACAGTGTGTGTAACTATGTATAGCAGTGATATAAACAGTGTGTGTAACTATGTATAGCAGTGATATAAACAGTGTGTGTAACTATGTATAGCATTGATATAAACAGTGTGTGTAACTATGTATAACAGTAATATAAACAGTGTGTGTAACTATGTATAGCAGTGATATAAACAGTGTGTGTAAATATGTATAGCAGTGATATAAACAGTGTGTAACTACATATAGCAGTGATATAAACAGTGTGTGTAACTATGTATAGCAGTGATATAAACAGTGTGTGTAACTATGTATAGCAGTGATATAAACAGTGTGTATAACTATGTATAGCAGTGATATAAACAGTGTGTGTAACTATGTATAGCAGTGATATAAACAGTGTGTGTAACTACATATAGCAGTGATATAAACAATGTGTGTAACTATGCATAGCAGTGATATAAACAGTGTGTGTAACTATGTATAGCAGTGATATAAACAGTGAGTGTAACTATGTATAGCAGTGATATAAACAGTGTGTGTAACTACGTATAGCAGTAATATAAACAGTGTGTGTAACTATGTATAGCAGTAATATAAACAGTGTGAGTAACTATGTATAGCAGTGATATAAAAAGTGTGTGTAACTATGTATAGCAGTGATATAAACAGTGTGTGTAACTATGTATAGCAGTGATATAAACAGTGTGTATAACTATGTATAGCAGTGATATAAACAGTGTGTGTAACTATGTATAGCAGTGATATAAACAGTGTGTGTAACTACATATAGCAGTGATATAAACAGTGTGTGTAACTATGCATAGCAGTGATATAAACAGTGTGTGTAACTATGTATAGCAGTGATATAAACAGTGAGTGTAACTATGTATAGCAGTGATATAAACAGTGTGTGTAACTATGTATAGCAGTAATATAAACAGTGTGTGTAACTATGTATAGCAGTAATATAAACAGTGTGAGTAACTATGTATAGCAGTGATATAAAAAGTGTGTGTAACTATGTATAGCAGTGATATAAACAGTGTGTGTAACTATGTATAGCAGTGATATAAACAGTGTATGTAACTATGTATAGCTGTGATATAAACAGTGTGGGTAACTATGTATAACAGTAATATAAACAGTGTGTGTAACTATGTATAGCAGTGATATAAACAGTGTGTGTAACTATGTATAGCAGTGATATAAACAGTGTATGTAACTATGTATAGCAGTGATATAAACAGTGTATGTAACTATGTATAGCAGTGATATAAACAGTGTGTGTAACTATGTATAGGAGTGATATAATCAGTGTGTGTAACTATGTATAGCAGTGATATAAACAGTGTATGTAACTATGTATAGCTGTGATATAAACAGTGTATGTAACTATGTATAGCTGTGATATAAACAGTGTGGGTAACTATGTATAACAGTAATATAAACAGTGTGTGTAACTATGTATAGCAGTGATATAAACAGTGTATGTAACTATGTATAGCAGTGATATAAACAGTGTGTAACTATGTATAGCAGTGATATAAACAGTGTGTGTGTAACTATGTATAGAAGTGATATAAACAGTGTGTAACTATGTATAGCAGTGATATAAACAGTGTGTGTAACTATGTATAACAGTGATATAAACAGTGTGTGTAACTATGTATATCAGTGATATAAACAGTGTGTAACTATGTATAGCAGTGATATAAACAGTGTGTGTTTAACTATGTATAGCAGTGATATAAACAGTGTGTGTAACTATGTATAGAAGGGATATAAACAGTGTGTAACTATGTATAGCAGTGATATAAACAGTGTGTGTAACTATGTATAGCAGTGATATAAACAGTGTGTGTAACTATGTATAGCAGTGATATAAACAGTGTGTGTAACTATGTATAGCATTGATATAAACAGTGTGTGTAACTATGTATAACAGTAATATAAACAGTGTGTGTAACTATGTATAGCAGTGATATAAACAGTGTGTGTAAATATGTATAGCAGTGATATAAACAGTGTGTAACTACATATAGCAGTGATATAAACAGTGTGTGTAACTATGTATAGCAGTGATATAAACAGTGTGTGTAACTATGTATAGCAGTGATATAAACAGTGTGTATAACTATGTATAGCAGTGATATAAACAGTGTGTGTAACTATGTATAGCAGTGATATAAACAGTGTGTGTAACTACATATAGCAGTGATATAAACAATGTGTGTAACTATGCATAGCAGTGATATAAACAGTGTGTGTAACTATGTATAGCAGTGATATAAACAGTGAGTGCAACTATGTATAGCAGTGATATAAACAGTGTGTGTAACTATGTATAGCAGTGATATAAACAGTGTGTGTAACTATGTATAGCAGTGATATAAACAGTGTGTGTAACTATGTATAGCAGTGATATAAACAGTGTGTGTAACTATGTATAGCAGTGATATAAACAGTGTGTGTAACTACGTATAGCAGTAATATAAACAGTGTGTGTAACTATGTATAGCAGTAATATAAACAGTGTGAGTAACTATGTATAGCAGTGATATAAAAAGTGTGTGTAACTATGTATAGCAGTGATATAAACAGTGTGTGTAACTATGTATAGCAGTGATATAAACAGTGTATGTAACTATGTATAGCAGTGATAGAAACAGTGTGAGTAACAATGTATAGCAGTAATATAAACAGTGAGTGTAACTATGTATAGCAGTAATATAAACAGTGTGTGTAACTATGTATAGCAGTAATATAAACAGTGTGTGTAACTATGTATAGCAGTAATATAAACAGTGTATAACTATGTATAGCAGTGATATAAACAGTGTGTATAACTATATATAGCAGTGATATAAATAGTGTGTGTAACTATGTATAGCAGTGATATAAAAAGTGAGTGTAACTATGTATAGCAGTGATATAAACAGTGTGTAACTATGTATAGCAGTGATATAAACAGTGTGTGTGTAACTATGTATAGAAGTGATATAAACAGTGTGTAACTATGTATAGCAGTGATATAAACAGTGTGTGTAACTATGTATAACAGTGATATAAACAGTGTGTGTAACTATGTATATCAGTGATATAAACAGTGTGTAACTATGTATAGCAGTGATATAAACAGTGTGTGTAACTATGTATAACAGTGATATAAACAGTGTGTGTAACTATGTATATCAGTGATATAAACAGTGTGTAACTATGTATAGCAGTGATATAAACAGTGTGTGTTTAACTATGTATAGCAGTGATATAAACAGTGTGTGTAACTATGTATAGAAGGGATATAAACAGTGTGTAACTATGTATAGCAGTGATATAAACAGTGTGTGTAACTATGTATAGCAGTGATATAAACAGTGTGTGTAACTATGTATAGCAGTGATATAAACAGTGTGTGTAACTATGTATAACAGTAATATAAACAGTGTGTGTAACTATGTATAGCAGTGATATAAACAGTGTGTGTAAATATGTATAGCAGTGATATAAACAGTGTGTAACTACATATAGCAGTGATATAAACAGTGTGTGTAACTATGTATAGCAGTGATATAAACAGTGTGTGTAACTATGTATAGCAGTAATATAAACAGTGTGTGTAACTATGTATAGCAGTAATATAAACAGTGTGAGTAACTATGTATAGCAGTGATATAAAAAGTGTGTGTAACTATGTATAGCAGTGATATAAACAGTGTGTGTAACTATGTATAGCAGTGATATAAACAGTGTATGTAACTATGTATAGCTGTGATATAAACAGTGTGGGTAACTATGTATAACAGTAATATAAACAGTGTGTGTAACTATGTATAGCAGTGATATAAACAGTGTATGTAACTATGTATAGCAGTGATATAAACAGTGTATGTAACTATGTATAGCAGTGATATAAACAGTGTGTGTAACTATGTATAGGAGTGATATAATCAGTGTGTGTAACTATGTATAGCAGTGATATAAACAGTGTATGTAACTATGTATAGCTGTGATATAAACAGTGTATGTAACTATGTATAGCTGTGATAAAAACAGTGTGGGTAACTATGTATAACAGTAATATAAACAGTGTGTGTAACTATGTATAGCAGTGATATAAACAGTGTATGTAACTATGTATAGCAGTGATATAAACAGTGTGTAACTATGTATAGCAGTGATATAAACAGTGTGTAACTATGTATAGAAGTGATATAAACAGTGTGTAACTATGTATAGCAGTGATATAAACAGTGTGTGTAACTATGTATAACAGTGATATAAACAGTGTGTGTAACTATGTATAGCAGTGATATAAACAGTGTGTGTAACTATGTATAGCAGTGATATAAACAGTGTGTGTAACTATGTATAGCAGTTTTATAAACAGTGTGTGTAACTATGTATATCAGTGATATAAACAGTGTGTAACTATGTATAGCAGTGATATAAACAGTGTGTGTTTAACTATGTATAGCAGTGATATAAACAGTGTGTGTAACTATGTATAGAAGGGATATAAACAGTGTGTAACTATGTATAGCAGTGATATAAACAGTGTGTGTAACTATGTATAGCAGTGATATAAACAGTGTGTGTAACTATGTATAGCAGTGATATAAACAGTGTGTGTAACTATGTATAGCATTGATATAAACAGTGTGTGTAACTATGTATAACAGTAATATAAACAGTGTGTGTAACTATGTATAGCAGTGATATAAACAGTGTGTGTAAATATGTATAGCAGTGATATAAACAGTGTGTAACTACATATAGCAGCGATATAAACAGTGTGTGTAACTATGTATAGCAGTGATATAAACAGTGTGTGTAACTATGTATAGCAGTGATATAAACAGTGTGTGTAACTATGTATAGCAGTGATATAAACAGTGTGTGTACCTACATATAGCAGTGATATAAACAGTGTGTGTAACTATGCATAGCAGTGATATAAACAATGTGTGTAACTATGTATAGCAGTGATATAAACAGTGAGTGTAACTATGTATAGCAGTGATATAAACAGTGTGTGTAACTATGTATAGCAGTAATATAAACAGTGTGTGTAACTATGTATAGCAGTAATATAAACAGTGTGAGTAACTATGTATAGCAGTGATATAAAAAGTGTGTGTAACTATGTATAGCAGTGATATAAACAGTGTGTGTAACTATGTATAGCAGTGATATAAACAGTGTATGTAACTATGTATAGCTGTGATATAAACAGTGTGGGTAACTATGTATAACAGTAATATAAACAGTGTGTGTAACTATGTATAGCAGTGATATAAACAGTGTATGTAACTATGTATAGCAGTGATATAAACAGTGTATGTAACTATGTATAGCAGTGATATAAACAGTGTGTGTAACTATGTATAGGAGTGATATAATCAGTGTGTGTAACTATGTATAGCAGTGATATAAACAGTGTGTAACTATGTATAGCAGTGATATAAACAGTGTGTGTAACTATGTATCTCAGTGATATAAACAGTGTGTGTAACTATGTATAGCAGTAATATAAACAGTGTGTGTAACTATGTATAGCAGTTATATAAACAGTGTGTGTAACTATGTATAGCAGTGATATAAACAGTGTGTGTAACTATGTATAGCAGTGATATATACAGTGTGTGTAACTATGTATAGCAGTAATATAAACAGTGTGTGTAACTATGTATGACAGTGATATAAACAGTGTGTGTAACTACATATAGCAGTGATATAAACAGTGTGTGTAACTATGTATACCAGTGATATAAAAAGTGTGTGTAACTATGTATAGCAGTGATATAAACGGTGTGTGTAACTATGTATAACAGTGATATAAACAGTGTGTGTAACTACATATAGCAGTGATATAAACAAAGTGTGTAACTATGTATACCAGTGATATAAACAGTTTGTGTAACTATGTATAGCAGTGATATAAACAGTGTGTGTAACTATGTATATCAGTGATATAAACAGTGTGTGTAAAAATGTATAGCAGTGATATAAACAGTGTGTTACTATGTATAGCAGTAATATAAACAGTGTGTGTAACTATGTATAGCAGTGATATAAACAGTGTGTGTTACTATGTATAGCAGTGATATAAACAGTGTGTGTAACTATGTATAGCAGTGATATAAACAGTGTGTGTAACTATGTATAGCAGTGATATAAACAGTGTGTGTAACTACATATAGCAGTGATATAAACAGTGTGTGTAACTATGTATAGCAGTGATATAAACAGTGTGTGTAACTATGTATATCAGTGATATAAACAGTGTGTGTAACTATGTATCTCAGTGATGTAAACAGTGTATGTAACTATGTATATCAGTGATATAAACAGTGTGTGTAACTATGTATCTCAGTGATATAAACAGTGTATGTAACTATGTATAGCAGTGATACAAACAGTGTGTGTAACTATGTATAGCAGTGATATAAACAGTGTGTGTAACTATGTATAGCAGTGATCTAAACAGTGTGTGTAACTATGTATAGCAGTGATATAAACAGTGTGTGTAACTACATATAGCAGTGCTATAAACAAAGTGTGTAACTATGTATACAGTGATATAAACAGTGTGTGTAACTATGTATATCAGTGATATAAACAGTGTGTGTAACTATGCATAGCAGTGATATAAAAAGTGTGTGTAACAATGTATAGCAGTGATATAAAAAGTGTGTGTAACTACATATAGCAGTGATATAAACAGTGTGTGTAACTATGTATAGCATTGATATAAACAGTGTGTGTAACTATGTATAGCAGTGATATAAACAGTGTGTGTAACTATGTATAGCAGTGATATAAACAGTGTGTGTAACTATGTATAGAAGTGATATAAACAGTGTGTAACTATGTATAGCAGTGATATAAACATTGTGTGTAACTATGTATAGCAGTGATATAAACAGTGTGTGTAACTATGTATAGCAGTGATATAAACAGTGTGTGTAACTATGTATAGCATTGATATAAACAGTGTGTGTAACTATGTATAACAGTAATATAAACAGTGTGTGTAACTATGTATAGCAGTGATATAAACAGTGTGTGTAAATATGTATAGCAGTGATATAAACAGTGTGTGTTACTATGTATAGCAGTGATATAAACAGTGTGTATAACTATGTGTAGCAGTGATACAAACAGTGTGTGTAACTATGTATAGCAGTGATATAAACAGTGTGTGTAACTACATATAGCAGTAATATAAACAGTGTGTGTAACTATGTATGGCAGTGATATAAACAGTGTGTGTAACTATGTATATCAGTGATATAAACAGTGTGTGTAACTATGTATAGCAGTGATATAAAAAGTGTGTGTAACTATGTATAGCAGTGATATAAACAGTGTGTATAACTATGTATAGCAGTGATATAAACAGTGTGTGTAACTATGTATAGCAGTGATATAAACAGTGTGTATAACTATGTATAGCAGTGATATAAACAGTGTGTGTAACTATGTATAGCAGTGATATAAACAGTGTGTGTAACTACATATAGCAGTGATATAAACAGTGTGTGTAACTATGTATAGCCAGAAAGAAAAATTATTATTAAAGCGCCAAAAGGACAAGGCTGGGTCTAAGTGAAATTATATCATTTATTACAATGAATATAGAAAACAGTTAAAATATATCTAGAGTACATAAAAAATATATATACATATATCCTGGATCCAAGATTTACAATAATTAAAACAAAATGTAAAAGCAATCAGTAAAAACAGATGTATCCAAAACTTGATTTTATCAGTACTTCGATTGGTTTGGAAATCTGATATGTTGTGAGTCAATGATACAAGCTATGTATCTTAACAGTGCTTTAAAGCAAATGGATTGAATGTTATTTGATTGAGTGTGGGTGCTCTTATTAACACATCAGTGTGAAATAATAAAGTGCAAACAAAGGTTAACAAAGAACAGTGTAAAGATCAGTGTAAACCTATGATGTGAACACAACTAGCAATCGTTAAATTGTGTAGTGTTAGTGTACAATGGCAAACTCCAAAAAAACATATAAAAAATATAATTTAGAATATAAAAATATAAAAATATAAAAATCCAAAAAAAGGTCCAAAAAAGTCCTGAAACAAAGTGAACAGTCAAACAACAGTGGAGAATGTCAGATGTGAAAAATTAAAAATTAAAAATGAATAAATGTACTTGTTTGTCCCAAACAGATGTAGTGGTATTCCTCCCAGTGTTTTTTCTCCCAAGTGTTAGATGTAGATAAGACTCCTAAGTGATGACCCAATCGGTCAGTCAGTGATCTGCCATATTGATCCTTTCTGTCAAAGATACAAGAACAATAATAGTGCAGACGTTTTACAAAATAGCTCCCTATCAGAGTATCACTTACCAGTCGACGCGTTTCGGTCAGGCATTGACCTTTATCAAGACTGGTTTTAGCTAATTTTTTGCTTCTTTTTATACCCTTGTTGATTTTCGTATGACCGGAAGTGCAGTTTCCCACTTCCGGTTTCGGGTGACGATCGTTAGTTAATATCGTATATGAAAGGGCTTTTCTATTGGCATTTTTTATTCATAGTTTGGAATAAAACACTTGTATCTTAAATCCATATAGTTTGGTATGGTATATTTAATGTTTTCCTATGAGTTCCGATTTTCTAGTTATCTGATTGGTCGGATTTAGGGCGTGTGTTCTATGCCTTTTACTATTGGTGGTGTATTTCAGTCTTGTGAATAGACTCCAACTACCTATTTACATGTGGGGGTGTGTATTAGTTCCCTTTTCTTATTGGTCCAATATTTCTTAGTGCCGGTTTCCATACTATTTTCAGTGTATGTTAATTGTGAATTGGATATGTTCTTTTGTGCGGTCCAGTCAAAGGTGGGATAGACATTGTGTGTCACAGTCAAAATTGAAAAATAATGAAAAGTAAATATAACATAACAAATAAAAATAAAAAATAGAAATAGCGATTAAAACAATAGAAATTATATAAATATTGCAACAAGTACATACATACTTTTATACATACTTTTTACATTCTTAGCATTTTATTTCTTCAATCTTATGCTGTATTAGACATTTTTAAAGTGGAATGACATATTGATGGTATATAGAAATTTCAATAGACCCGTGCTTTGTTGTTTTCTTATCTGTTTAAAATGGGGGGTATATGAGATACTTTTTCTTGTTGGTCTTCGGTAATTTATTAATAATTATTGTTTTTTTAAATTCTTTCTGATTATCCAGCTTAGATTTTAGCTTAAATTATAGCTTAAATTTTTATTATAGCTTATATTTTTAGAGGACTGGGTTAATGATTCTTCTCTAATATATTAGATGTTCTTTCTATTGTGTGTATTGGGTATAGTGGGTTTTTTGTTGGAAATCTGTATATACCCCTTTATTAGGTATTAGAGGGCCGATCGTAAGGGCCACTTGGAATGGGATTAAAACCCCATGTCAGG
The DNA here is from genome assembly GCF_027579735.1 of Bombina bombina. Classification (NCBI taxonomy): domain Eukaryota; kingdom Metazoa; phylum Chordata; class Amphibia; order Anura; family Bombinatoridae; genus Bombina; species Bombina bombina. The sequence goes on along the minus strand of NC_069500.1, from coordinate 1,447,568,645 downwards.
TTGTATCTATGTGATTTCTTTTTCTGGAGTTATCAAGTGGGGAAGGTCTCACAAATAGACCATAATCATCAAAGCTAATATATTCATTAGAGTTTCTGAATAAACTATAGGCGAAATCTTTTCCCTTCTCTGATATTGTTATATATTAGAATCTATAAGTGTTCTCAAATATGAGCTTTTTATAGTTATCATCATATCTGTATGATGGTAAATATCAATGCGGTGAATTGGTCTTTTTAATGGGCCAATGTTAAGTTAGCAATCTGATATATTTAATATATTTGATATATTTGATATATTTAACTAGTTACCACATTTAGGGGCTAGATAGACAGTTTGAGAGACAGGTTTAGAGATGATATATAGAGGGAGAGGGATTTACACTTAGCTTCTGATGTTTATTCATCTGTACTTCTATGTATAGCAGTGATATAAACAGTGTGTGTTACTATGTATAGCAGTGATATAAACAGTGTGTGTAACTATGTATAGCAGTGATATAAACAGTGTGTGTAACTATGTATAGCAGTGATATAAACAGTGTGTGTTACTATGTATAGCAGTGATATAAACAGTGTGTGTAACTATGTATAGCAGTGATATAAACAGTGTATGTAACTATGTATAGCAGTGATATAAACAGTGTGTATAACTATGTATAGCAGTGATATAAACAGTGTGTGTAACTATGTATAGCAGTGATATAAACAGTGTGTGTAGCTATGTATAGCAGTGATATAAACAGTGTGTGTAACTATGTATAGCAGTGATATAAACAGTGTGTGTAACTATGTATAGCAGTGATATAAACAGTGTGTGTAACTATGTATAACAGTGATATAAACAGTGTATGTAACTATGTATAGCGGTGATATAAACAGTGTGTGTAACTATGTATAGCGGTGATATAAACAGTGTGTAACTATGTATAGCAGTGATATAAACAGTGTGTGTAACTATGTATAGCAGTGATATAAACAGTGTGTGTAACTATGTATAGCAGTGATATACACAGTGTGTGTAACTATTTATAGCAGTGATATAAACAGTGTGTAACTATGTATAGCAGTTATATAAACAGTGTGTAACTATGTATAGCAGTGATATAAACAGTGTGTGTAACTATGTATAGCAGTGATATAAACAGTGTGTGTAACTATGTATAGCAGTGATATAAACAGCGTGTGTTACTATGTTTAGCAGTGATATAAACAGTGTGTAGCTATGTATATTAGTGATATAAACAGTGAGTGTAACTATGTATAGCAGTGATATAAACAGTGTGTGTTACTATGTATAGCAGTGATATAAACAGTGTGTAGCTATGTATAGTAGTGATATAAACAGTGTGTGTAACTATGTATAGCAGTGATATAAACAGTGTGTGTAACTATGTATAGCAGTTATATAAACAGTGTGTGTAACTATGTATAGCATTGATATAAACAGTGTGTGTAACTATGTATAGGAGTGATATAAACAGTGTGTGTAACTATGTATAGCAGTAATATAAACAGTGTCTAACTATGTATAGCAGTGATATAAACAGTGTGTGTTACTATGTATAGCAGTGATATAAACAGTATGTAACTATGTATAGCAGCAATACAAACAGTGTGTAACTATGTATAGCAGTAATATAAACAGTGTGTGTAACTATGTATAGCAGTAATATAAACAGTGTCTAACTATGTATAGCAGTGATATAAACAGTGTGTGTTACTATGTATAGCAGTGATATAAACAGTGTGTAGCTATGTATAGTACTGATATAAACAATGTGTGTAACTATGTATAGCAGTAATATAAACAGTGTGTGTAACTATGTATAGCAGTGATATAAACAGTGTGTAACTATGTATAGCAGTGATATAAACAGTGTGTAGCTATGTATAGCAGTGATATAAACAGTGTGTGTTACTATGTATAGCAGTGATATAAACAGTGTGTAGCTATGTATAGTAGTGATATAAACAGTGTGTGTAACTATGTATACCAGTAATATAAACAGTGTGTGTAACTATGTATAGCAGTGATACAAACAGTGTGTAACTATGTATAGCAGTGATATAAACAGTGTGTAGCTATGTATAGTAGTGATATAAACAGTGTGTGTAACTATGTATACCAGTAATATAAACAGTGTGTGTAACTATGTATAGCAGTGATACAAACAGTGTGTAACTATGTATAGCAGTGATATAAACAGTGTGTGTTACTATGTATAGCAGTGATATAAACAGTGTGTAGCTATGTATAACAGTGATATAAACAGTGTGTGTTTCTATGTATAGCAGTGATATAAACAGTGTGTGTAACTATGTATAGCAGTGATATAAACAGTTTGTGTAACTATGTATAGCAGTGATATAAACAGTGTGTGTAACTATGTATAGCAGTGATATAAACAGTGTGTGTTACTATGTATAGCAGTGATATAAACAGTGTGTAACTATGTATAGCAGTGATATAAACAGTGTGTGTTACTATGTATAGCAGTGATATAAACAGTGTGTGTAACTATGTATAGCAGTGATATAAACAGTGTGTGTTACTATGTATAGCAGTGATATAAACAGTGTGTAGCTATGTATAGTAGTGATATAAACAGTGTGTGTAACTATGTATAGCAGTGATATAAACAGTGTGTGTAACTATGTATAGCAGTGATATAAACAGTGTGTGTAACTATGTATAGCATTGATATAAACAGTGTGTGTAACTATGTATAGGAGTGATATAAACAGTGTGTGTAACTATGTATAGCAGTAATATAAACAGTGTCTAACTATGTATAGCAGTGATATAAACAGTGTGTGTTACTATGTATAGCAGTGATATAAACAGTGTGTAACTATGTATAGCAGCAATACAAACAGTGTGTAACTATGTATAGCAGTAATATAAACAGTGTGTGTAACTATGTATAGCAGTAATATAAACAGTGTCTAACTATGTATAGCAGTGATATAAACAGTGTGTGTTACTATGTATAGCAGTGATATAAACAGTGTGTAGCTATGTATAGTACTGATATAAACAATGCGTGTAACTATGTATAGCAGTAATATAAACAGTGTGTGTAACTATGTATAGCAGTGATATAAACAGTGTGTAACTATGTATAGCAGTGATATAAACAGTGTGTAGCTATGTATAGCAGTGATATAAACAGTGTGTGTTACTATGTATAGCAGTGATATAAACAGTGTGTAGCTATGTATAGTAGTGATATAAACAGTGTGTGTAACTATGTATACCAGTAATATAAACAGTGTGTGTAACTATGTATAGCAGTGATACAAACAGTGTGTAACTATGTATAGCAGTGATATAAACAGTGTGTAGCTATGTATAGTAGTGATATAAACAGTGTGTGTAACTATGTATACCAGTAATATAAACAGTGTGTGTAACTATGTATAGCAGTGATACAAACAGTGTGTAACTATGTATAGCAGTGATATAAACAGTGTGTGTTACTATGTATAGCAGTGATATAAACAGTGTGTAGCTATGTATAACAGTGATATAAACAGTGTGTGTTTCTATGTATAGCAGTGATATAAACAGTGTGTGTAACTATGTATAGCAGTGATATAAACAGTTTGTGTAACTATGTATAGCAGTGATATAAACAGTGTGTGTAACTATGTATAGCAGTGATATAAACAGTGTGTGTTACTATGTATAGCAGTGATATAAACAGTGTGTAACTATGTATAGCAGTGATATAAACAGTGTGTGTTACTATGTATAGCAGTGATATAAACAGTGTGTGTAACTATGTATAGTAGTGATATAAACAGTGTGTGTAACTATGTATACCAGTAATATAAACAGTGTGTGTAACTATGTATAGCAGTGATACAAACAGTGTGTAACTATGTATAGCAGTGATATAAACAGTGTGTGTTACTATGTATAGCAGTGATATAAACAGTGTGTAGCTATGTATAACAGTGATATAAACAGTGTGTGTTTCTATGTATAGCAGTGATATAAACAGTGTGTGTAACTATGTATAGCAGTGATATAAACAGTTTGTGTAACTATGTATAGCAGTGATATAAACAGTGTGTGTAACTATGTATAGCAGTGATATAAACAGTGTGTGTAACTTTGTATAGCAGTGATATAAACAGTGTATGTAACTATGTATAGCAGTGATATAAACAGTGTGTGTAACTATGTATAGCAGTGATATAAACAGTGTGTGTAGCTATGTATAGCAGTGATATAAACAGTGTGTGTAACTATGTATAGCAGTGATATAAACAGTGTGTGTAACTATGTATAGCAGTGATATAAACAGTGTGTGTAACTATGTATAGCAGTGATATAAACAGTGTGTAACTATGTATAGCAGTGATATAAACAGTGTGTGTTACTATGTATAGCAGTGATATAAACAGTGTGTAGCTATGTATAGCAGTGATATAAACAGTGTGTGTTACTATGTATAGCAGTGATATAAACAGTGTGTGTAACTATGTATAGCAGTGATATAAACAGTGTGTGTAACTATGTATAGCAGTGATATAAACAGTGTGTGTAACTATGTATAGCAGTGATATAAACAGTGTGTGTAACTATGTATAGCAGTGATATAAACAGTGTATGTAACCATGTATAACAGTGATATAAACAATGTGGGTAACTATGTATAACAGTGATATAAACAGTGTGTGTAGCTATGTATAGCAGTGATATAAACAGTGTGTGTTTAACTATGTATAGCAGTGATATAAACAGTGTGTGTAACTATGTATAGCAGTGATATAAACAGTGTGTAACTATGTATAGCAGTAATATAAACAGTGTGTGTAACTATGTATAACAGTGATATAAACAGTGTGTGTTTAACTATGTATAGCAGTGATATAAACAGTGTGTGTAACTATGTATAGCAGTAATATAAACAGTGTGAGTAACTATGTATAGCAGTGATATAAACAGTGTGAGTAACTATGTATAGCAGTGATATAAACAGTGTGTGTAACTATGTATAGCAGTAATATAAACAGTGTGAGTAACTATGTATAGCAGTGATATAAACAGTGTATGTAACTATGTATAGCAGTGATATAAACAGTGTGTGTAACTATGTATAGCAGTGATATAAAAAGTGTGTGTAACTATGTATAGCAGTGATATAAACAGTGTGTGTAACTATGTATAGCAGTGATATAAACAGTGAGTGTAACTATGTATAGCAGTGATATAAACAGTGTGTAACTATGTATAGCAGTGATATAAACAGTGTGTGTAACTATGTATAGCAGTGATATAAACAGTGTGTGTAACTGTGTATAACAGGGATATAAACAGTGTGTAACTATGTATAGCAGTGATATAAACAGTGTGTGTAACTATGTATAGCAGTAATATAAGGAAAGTGGAGGGCTGATTAAGCACGCAGCAACTTAAGGGTTGACTTTTGGTCTGACAGCTAGAGGGAAATGTTGCACAACCTATATTAAGGGCTGTAGGCAGGAAGTAGGGTCACTAACCTGTTTTCTGTCTTGCAGGTGGAAGCATGGTGAAGCCTCGTCGCACTTCCAGGCCTTCAAGGCGTTTTTGTGAAGAGCAGGATTCACCTGAAAAGAGAAGGAGAACATTAGCCTATACTATGGGTGATATCATTCCTCCCTCTCCCTCTGTCCCCTCAGCTATGCCTTTTCCTCATGCTACTTATGCTCTCCTGTCCTCTTCTCTCCCTGCTCCCCCTCCCCCCCCCTTCTTTTCTCCCTGCCTATTCTTTATCCCTTCCTTCTTCTTCTGTCTCTTCTTCTGTAATTTTTTCCTCCCCTTCTGCTATTCCTGTAGTTTCCTTTTCTTCCTCTCTTGCTGTTCCTCTCTTTTCTTCTACCCCTTCTTTCTTGCCTGCACCTACCAGGACTTCTTATTTCCCCTTAGGTAACCCCCCTCAGCCATCCATCCCTCCCAGCAGCTTGCCGTTTTCAGCCCCTGCATCTTGTATGCATGGGGGGACCGGTCCTGCTGCTCTCTCTGTCCCGGATCGTCACATGGTGGAGGGGGACCCCATGTCCCCCTTGCTTCTTAGTGACACCGGTCTGTCCGATGGATCCGACTCTCCTCCTCTGACTGCCGGTCAGAGGGTAGTCGGCGGTGGAGAGGCGGATCCCAGGCCTTCTAATATTGGGCCGTCTGCGCCGCATGGCCTA